>NC_081549.1:4009552-4125939 GCF_901000735.1 Corylus avellana | reverse complement strand
TGAGAGTTTTTGAAGTTTAGGGGGGGTCTGTAAAATCGGCCGGAAGTTCAGGGGCCCTTAGTGAAGTTTCCCCAAAATAAAAACACATCGAAGTTGTTTGTTAAACCCCCTCACATTCCCCCATATTTCACCACACTATTTACTTTATTTTTCTTAAAAAAAAACATTATTACTTTTATATTAAATTATTTACTTTTTATATCACATCATTTATTTTTTTTTATTACTATTTAAATAAAAAAATTACTACAAAACAACATCTTTTACTTTTAATACCACTTTCTCATTTTCCAATACTAATTATTATATTTTTATTTTACTTTTTTTTTATTCATAAACAGGGCGGTGTGACAGGGTGTTGTTTAACAAACACCCCATTATATTGGTGCATTTGGCCGCCTCCAACGAAATATCGGTTTGGCCGTGAACGTGAGTGCATCATTGTTGATGCACGCCAGACGTGCATTGTATTATTACTCTAAGTTGAGTGTACCACTTTAGGAGGTTTATGCTCAACCTCACTATTGAGTTTGTTTGGAAATGCTTTTTACCAAAGATTTTTTGCTTTCTATAAAATTAGTAAAAACATTAACAAATAATTAAAAACTCAAAATATTTATAAAATATATAAAATTAATTTTACTTTTATGTCCAATCAAAATATATTTTCAAAAAAAAAAAAAATTATTATTTAAAATGTTTTCCAATAATGTTTATCTTTATTCCTGCTTCATTCTCACTCCACTTATTAATTACATCCTAACGGAAAATGGCAAATCATAATATAACTTTCATTAAAAGTGTTTTTCTTTTTTAAATGTTTTGATGTGGCATAATGTAATTTTTTTTAAATGTTTTATTTTTTAATTTTATTTTTTAAATTGATCAAGAACAAAATTTGTAACAAAATAGCCCTCCTCATTTACCCAACATTCTTTTTAACTTGTAAGCATCAGCAAGTCGCAGGGACGGAGCCAGGAAATTTTATGGGAGGAGGCCAACCAAATTTTTTTTTTTTCGGTTATTTAGAATTTTTTTTATCAAAAAAAATTATTTTGGTTGTTTTTTATGAACTAAAGACTACCGTAAGGCGTAAGGGCAAAAAAAAAGTGGACATTTGAAAGTAAGGGTCAAAAATAAAAAAACTTAGTGGGTATGGGCCAACAAAATTAAAAATAGGGCCAATTTTTTTTTTTTTTTGAGCGGGCCAAATAATTTTTTTACTTATAATATTTTTTTTCCTTATTTTGGGGGGGGACCATGGCCCACCCCGGTCCCCCCCTCCCTCCGTCTCTGGCCAGTCGTATCCCCTTTCAACAAGATGTGAAGTACTGAATATGATAGTGCCATTTCTTGGTCCGATCCAGAGGATTGGGCCATTTTTTTTTGGCCTATTTTCTATTTATTTGTATTTTTTATATTGTATTGCTGTGTTTTGAGTTTGCTGTTGAGGAGTTCAACCATTTTTCAATTTTTTTTATTCATGTACCCTATTATTTGCTCAAAAAAGAAGAAAGAAGTACTGAATATGAATAAAAAAAATCTGTTTATTTAAAAATTAAAAGTAAAGAATTACTTTGCCAAAAGAGAGTGAAAAGCTTTCAATAATCCTCAAACTTTTAAGCTTTTGTTCTAACTCGTTGATTTTTGGCTAATGAATCAATAATGCAAAACTTTTTTCCCCACGCGAGTTATTAACCAATTAGTGATTGGACACAACACAATGGAATGTACGGAACTGTACCGCACACACTATCGATTCTCTGGACGGCATCCACCCACACGCACTTCCTGTGTATCTATAAGTAACGGTCAGTCCCCACAGGTTCGTCGCCTCCGGTTCCCGCCACGGGCTCTCTTTTTCCCCTCTCCCTCTCTCTCTCTCGCGCTTGGAAATCTCTGAGAACCTGTTCTGAGAGATCTGTGGAAAACATGGAGAATATGCTGAAGGACTTCCAGGTGGAGTCCAATAACATGTCGGAAGCGGCTCAGAGGAGATGGAGGAAAGCGGTCACCATAGTGAAGAATCCCCGCCGGAGGTTCCGCATGGTCGCCGATCTCGCCAAGCGCTCCGAGGCCGAGAAGAAGAAGCGCAAAATCCAGGTTACTCAGCTTACATAGATTTGTTTACTTTCTCATGAAACTTACCTTTTTTTCTACTTAGATTCAAATTCGAATTTGGTAATGTGAGCCTCGGGATTCGGCTTCCCTTTGTGGCTTGTTTGGCCGCTGAGAAAAGGTGTAGCACAGCACGAGTCTATTACTATGCCTCCTGGCCCCTGGCTCCTGGTCTGGCTTTTAGGATTTGTTTTTCTTCATTTTCCTCTATATTCTCGGCAGACAAACAGAGGACTATGTTCCTTTCTGTGGCTAAGGTAGCTGTAGAAAACGCTCAAACAGAGGAAAATACAAGAATCGACATTTTGAATTTCGTAATATCCATTTTTTCGGTTCTAAGAAAGTAAAAATCCTACCGAAAGAAATTGGTACTGCCATTTGATCTGAGTTTAATCTAGTGAACTAGTTTTTACTTTTTAATCCCTATTTAGAAACTGGACTTCTCTTTTCTAAGACAAGGTATCAAGGTTACTTTCATGCCTAGTAATCTCTCGCCACGAGGCACGAGCAGTTACTGCGTCCCAGTGGTCCCACACTCACTGGACAATTATCGGTTTCCACCTACTTTAGATTATCATCTCACTTGTTTCCTGTATTTCATATATTTTCTTTTGGTTTTCTTCTCGGCTCCCAAACAAAAGCTAGGGGGGGAGGGGGGCTTTTTTCTTTCTTTTGGCACCATGTGCATAAGTCGCTGTACGGATCCGATTCTTTTTGACTAATTTCTACAAAAAGGAAGTATTTATCGTTCGGCTGAGATTGAGCTTTCCTTTTCCGGTGGCATGTTCGGCGATGATACTAGTTGAAACGACTCGATCGTTGTTCACGTTGAGCTCTTACGTGTCGGGATCTCATTGGCGAAATCCAGTCTCTTGCAGTGAGATCTGCCAATGGCTCAAGCCACGTCAGGATGCCCACACTGTCAACTGTCACGTTCGGATGTCGCCACGTAAGATTGGACCTACCATGCCATATCCTGATTTTGAGGTGGCATGTCCGACGGAAATAAATCCCCATGCCCAGCGGGAACTCGAAGCAATCCATTCTCGTCCCGGAAAAATGGCCACTGTCTTCCTGGCATCATTAATGGATTTCTAGGTGGAAAACTCTAGGCCATAGGTGTTGGATGATCCGTCACGATGAGCGACTTTTGAGTCCATCTTCCAATAATGGTATGGTCATGTAGGAAACTTCGCGGAACTTTCGCTGCTAGCAAAAGTCATGGGCATGTGGAGCGGGCATAAAGCGACGACACATGACCTACCAGAAAAAGGACAATCTGACAGACGCATGGATGACATGTGATGAGGGATATTTGAGTGGGGCATAAATTAATATTTTTATTCTTAAATTAGTAGAATTATAATAATTATCTCTTGAAGCGGCGTGATACTTGTCACTGATTGAATAAAATTTCATAAAAATTTGTGTCCATTTGAGTGTGGGTGATCATATCGACACCCATGCCTTTTTTTAAATTTTTTATTATTATTATTTATTTTTGGGACCAGTGCATGTGTCCCATTTGTATGAGACCATCGTTGGCTCTCATCCTCCCATAGTGGCTCTCATCCGCCCATAGTGTTTTTACACCACACGCCGCACGTCCATTTTTTTCTTCATAATATTCATCCATTTGCTATTTATCTGGTACACGGTATCCGATGCTTGGGTCCATTTGTTTCCATTTGTTTATTAACGTTGCTCTTTGTGGAAACTGTTTTGGCAGTTAGTGGTCCACCTCTCGAGGTGGCCTACCGAACAAATATATAATATGATTCATTATAAAAATCATGACTCAGACATGGTATTTAGTTAAATTATATGATTAATTAGTCTTTTAGTGAAACCAAATCGCGTCAGTATGATGTTGAATACCCTTGTCAATGTACAAAAAAAAAAAAAAAAATAGAGCTTAACTTCTTTTTGTTGTTGTAGCTTATCTTGATGATTCAATTATTCTTGTTAATCATACTCATAGCGCCCCTGGTGTACGAAGGGGCGCCTTACATTTTTAATAAAACTTGATTATTACTTATAAAAAAAAATAATTAGATTACACCATTTGTGGAACACTTCTCAAAATTTTCAAATGTGGCTGCAATGGGACAAGGATCCTCTCCATTTTACATTTACAGCTAAAATTTTGTTTTGTTTCATTTAAGAGTGTATATATTGCTAGTCATTTAAATTTTTTAAATAGTGTAGCAACATACTCATTGCGTGGTATCATATAAACCGTGAGATAAAATAAAATAAAATTTTTACCATAAAATGAGCTTAAAATAGAGGATCCTATTCCAGTTGGAACACATGACATCGACATTGAACTTTATGTTTTAATGACAATCCTATTCCAGTGGGACACAGAACTTGAAAAATTACGTGCCCGTATTGTAGGAAATAAAGCTTTTGCATATTTCCCCTTGAGTCTGCTGCTGGTGCTTTTAAAGTTTAAATATGAAATTATCTACTATTAAAAAAAATGTCAACAAATAAGTTAAGAAATGTTTGACAAATTGCATTATTGGTTTAGTTTTGGTCTAAATTGAACCTTAAATAGAATCAGATTAATTTTCAAGGAATGTTATAAACTTTCCTTAGAGCACTAACAACAACTTCTTCAATATTTGTTTTTGGTAACTAAGCTACTTTTTGCTTTCATATTCAAATAAACTCTACAATAACTTCCGTTATTATTTTCCTATATCATTTAAATATTCTTTCAAATACATATTAGTAGAAAGAGACGGAAGAGAAAGCTTTTTTTTATTTATTAAAATAGTGGTAAGGGAACCAAAAGTGCTACCTAGATCTTGGTAGCACTTTTGGTTCCCTTAGGTTTCCCTTGGTTTAGGGAAAACTAAGGGAGTCTGTTGCATGGGCTTTTTGGGGTTTTCCCTACATTTTGGAAATAAAATGTGATTTAGGAAGTTTGTTCCTAGTGCTCTCAGTCAATATAAAACTAATTTTGATTAATATACAGTTTGTCTAAATTCAACTTAAAATCTGTTTCAATTTATTTCCAGTTTGTGTATTCTATAGATGCTATAATTTTTTTTTTTATTAGTAATATATGCTATAATTTGGTTTTAACAGACATGGATATAAATGCAAATCTAACCATCAAAGTCAATATTTTAAGCTTAAGTGACACTTTTTGTTATGACTTAATGTGATTCTACCATTTCCATTTCTTGTTTTCCCCAGGAAAAGATACGAGTCGCTCTTTATGTTCAAAAAGCAGCAATACAGTTCATTGACGGTATGAAATTGTACTTTTAACTTTAAAGAAAGTTTATTCGGAACCAATAGATCTCTTTCATCTGTGCTTTGTATGGTTATTTATGTTCTTCTGCAGCTGCTGGTCGAGCTGAATACAAGCTATCAGAAGAGGCTAGAGAAGCAGGTTTTAGCATTCACCCAGATGAACTTGCATCAATTGTTCGGGGTCATGATATTAAGGGCTTGAAAATCTTTGGTGGAGTTGAGGGGCTTGCGTCGAAAGTCTGTGTCTCGCTGAATGAAGGAATCAGTGAAAACGATTTACCCACTAGGCAAAAAATTTATGGATTCAACCAGTATACAGAAAAACCTTCCAGAACTTTTTTGATGTTCGTGTGGGATGCATTACTGGACCTTACACTAATCATGCTTATGGTTTGTGCTTTGGTGTCTATAGGTGTAGGACTTCCCACTGAAGGGTGGCCAAAAGGCATATATGATGGTTTGGGTATTCTTCTTAGTATATTCTTGGTAGTCATGGTTACTGCCATTAGTGACTACAGGCAGTCCTTGCAATTCAAGGATTTGGATAGGGAGAAGAAGAAGATTTTTATAAACGTAACTAGAGATGGAAAAAGAAAAAAAGTTTCTATATTTGACTTGGTCGTTGGAGATATTGTTCACTTGTCAATTGGTGATCAAGTTCCAGCAGATGGAATTTATATATCTGGATACAGTTTGTTGATTGATGAATCAAGCTTGTCAGGCGAAAGCGAGCCAGTTAATGTACATGAGGAGAAACCTTTTCTTCTTTCGGGAACTAAGGTGCAAGATGGTTCAGGAAAGATGTTCGTGACAGCAGTTGGAATGAGGACCGAATGGGGAAAGTTGATGGAAACTCTGAGCGAGGGAGGAGAAGACGAGACTCCATTGCAGGTGAAGCTAAATGGTGTTGCTACAATTATTGGTAAAATTGGCTTGACTTTTGCTGTGCTGACATTTTTGATATTGGCAGTAAGGTATCTAGTGGAAAAAGCACTTAACAATGAGTTCACACATTGGTCATCAAGTGATGCACTGACGATTCTGGACTACTTTGCTACTGCAGTAACCATTATTGTTGTTGCAGTCCCTGAAGGATTGCCATTGGCAGTGACTTTGAGCCTAGCCTTTGCAATGAAAAAATTGATGGATGAAAGGGCACTTGTGAGGCGTCTCTCCGCATGTGAGACAATGGGTTCTGCTAGTTGTATTTGCACGGATAAGACGGGAACATTGACCACAAACCATATGGTGGTTGAAAGAATATGGATCTCTGAAAAAATTGTGGAGGTAAAAGGTAATGCAATTGATGATGTGTTGACATCAGAAATATCTGGAGGAGTTCTAGGCATCCTATTGCAGTCGATATTTCAAAATACTGGTTCCGAAGTAGTTAAGGATGAAAGTGGAAAGAGTACCATTTTGGGAACGCCAACAGAATCAGCACTCCTAGAATTTGGCTTGCTTTTGGGGGGCAATTTTGATGCCCAGCGCAGAGACTTTAAGATACTTAAGGTTGAGCCTTTCAATTCAGTGAGGAAGAAGATGTCTGTGCTTGTTTCTCTTCCTGATGGAGGGGTACGTGCATTTTGCAAAGGTGCATCTGAAATGATATTAAGAATGTGTGACAGAGTTGTAGATAGCAATGGAGAACCTGTTCCTCTTCCTGAAGAACAGGAAAAGAATATCGCAGATGTTATAAATGGCTTTGCATCCAAATCTCTGAGGACTCTATGCTTGGCTTTTAAAGATATAGATAACACTTGCAATGAGAACAACATCCCTGATAATGGTTATACATTTATAGCAGTTGTTGGAATCAAGGATCCTGTGCGCCCTGGGGTCAAAGACGCAGTTAAAACTTGTTTAGCTGCTGGAATAACTGTTCGTATGGTCACTGGTGACAATATAAATACAGCTAAGGCCATTGCTAGAGAATGTGGAATACTCACAGGGGATGGGGTGGCCATAGAAGGACCAGAATTTCGTAGCATGTCTCTTGAGCAGATGAAGGAAATTATACCAAGAATTCAGGTTCTTAAATTTTTGCTTTGGCAAGGTTTGACCTTTAACTATCTGTGCTGGTAGATGCTTGCAGATTCTTAACTGCTTACTGTGGATACAGGTTATGGCTCGGTCTTTGCCACTGGACAAGCACACCTTGGTAACCCATCTGAGGGGTATGTTTGGTGAGGTTGTTGCAGTTACTGGCGATGGGACCAATGATGCCCCCGCTTTGCATGAGGCAGACATTGGACTTGCAATGGGCATAGCAGGAACAGAGGTATCTGTCTCTGCTTTTTTTTTTTTTTCCTTCCCTTGCGTGATATTGATGATCTGTACTAGCTTTGCCACATCATGCCTTCTTATATGAAATGAAGCATTATGAAGATGTATGTGTGCTGGACAGTATCATTCATTAATAATGTCCAAGTTTCAAGATTTCTTTCCAACCACGTGGATTCAAACTTTTAATGCATAACTAAACTGAAACTCTTTATTTTTCTTTTGATTAGTAGCTATACTTAGAAACATATCACCTATGCTTAAACCTTGTTACCCAGCGGTCCCATGAGAGAAAATCTTTTAGAAACATATCACCTATGCTTAAACCTTGTTACCCAGCGGTCCCATGAGAGAAAATCTTAATCAACCAACTTATTAGCCAACACCTCCTTTCTGACTGAGTATCCAGTTCAACAAAACTTACTTCTATGTTGCTCAATATGAAACCTTTTCGTAGTCTGATGATCTCAAACTTCTCCTTTGGATTAGCTTGCACCTTCATTGTTGCTTTACATTTTGCAGCACGTTTTCTATTTCAGCTTTCGTAGAAACCAACTTATAATCCATTTCTTACAAAATAGAAACAGAGATGCATGCCACTGTTTCTTGGATCAGATGACATCTCCTCCCACTTTAACAAGGGGTGAACGGCTGAATCATGGGTTCAATCCAATTGGAGGGCAGAGTTGTATTTACTTGTCTAGAAAATAGAAACTGAGATAGATAGTATATGTCAATTTGGTTGAGGTGGCAGTTTTGGATGGATGATTTCAAATTTTCAATACTTTTGTTCCCTAATATTTTGAAGCACCAGGATACTCTCGGAATCTTTTAGTCCTTATATCCTCTAAATCATCACCTCCGGTATTATCTTTTAAATACAAGATAATAGAAAATCTCTCATCTTTAATTATACAGTTCTTATCAGCTTGACCTTTTATTTTTTTCTTTTTAATTATCAATGCTTCATTTCTTTTTAGCATGGGTTTTTTATACTTCTGGACTTGTATCAATGCTAGCCGTTGTTTTGCTTCACACGGGTTTGATTTTATTCCATATTTATTTTATTCTTAATCTTTCCTTCTAATGGATATAATGTTCAGGTCGCCAAAGAAAATGCTGGTGTCATTATATTGGACGACAACTTTGCGACTATTGTTAATGTAGCCAAATGGGGACGTGCAGTATATATAAACATTCAAAAATTTGTGCAGTTCCAGTTAACTGTTAATGTTGTTGCCTTGGTGCTCAATTTTGTTTCTGCATGCATCTCTGGTATGTTGGATTTTGAAGTTCCGTTTTTTTTCTCCCATGAAAAACCATTATATTTATTTTGGCATTGTCAGAATAATGACAATTTTCCACGTCACTTTCAGGATCTGCTCCCCTAACGGCTGTACAGTTGCTTTGGGTAAACATGATTATGGACACTCTTGGGGCGCTGGCATTGGCTACAGAACCTCCAAATGAAGGGCTTTTGAAGAGGCCGCCAGTTGGTAGGGGTGTGAGCTTTATCACTATGGCCATGTGGAGAAATATTTTTGGTCAAAGTATATATCAACTTGCTGTCCTTGGCGTTCTCAATTTTGATGGGAAACGGCTACTAAAACTTAGCGGTTCAGATGCCACTGAGGTTCTCAACACTCTGATATTCAACTCGTTTGTGTTTTGCCAGGTACTGTTTCTGAAACATGTGTTGATTTTTTCCTATTATTATTATTATAATCTATCTCTTCCTTCTTCTTTTTTGAGTTAACCAAACGTATGAATTTTGGGTTTGATAATGAGCATGTTGTTTCTCCTTTGGGAGTTTATCTTTTCAGGTGTTTAATGAGATAAACAGCCGGGATATAGAGAAGATAAACGTATTACGAGGAATATTTAACAGCTGGATATTCCTAGGAATCATGGTTGGCACAGTGACTTTCCAAGTAATCATAGTTGAGTTTCTGGGCAATTTTGCAAGCACTGTGCCACTAAGCTGGCAACTATGGCTACTCAGCGTCTTACTTGGATCAGTTAGCTTGCCGATTGCTGTTATCCTAAAATGCATCCCTGTCGGAAGAGATACAACTAAGCACCATGATGGTTATGATGCGCTCCCCACCGGCGAAGACCTGGCTTGAGACGGGGAAGGAAGAGGAGGAGAAGGAGCCGCTTTGTTTTTTCCTTTTCTGAAGCAACTCTAGAGGTAGACCGACTTACTGGTAGAATGACATATCCTGGCCTGTTTTTGTATGGGTTATAGATTCTCCTTCTGTAGTTACTGCACTGACCCGTAGAAAGATGACCCATTAGCCTGTTTTTTTCTTTCTTTCTCTACACTGAGGCACATAGTTAGCACAAGTACCTCTCAAGCTTAAAGGTTTTAGCTTAGCCCGTTTCTTGCTAAAAGAAACTCTTAATGAATTTTAAGATTTCGCTTCTTTTTTTTTTTTTTTTTTTCTTAGACATTATATTTCATTTTGGAATCCTTTTGGACATTAGAATTTACAAATGAAACGTTTCTGACGTTGCACTTGCATATTATTCTTTTATCGTTATTTAATTCATTTTATCTGACATTGTATGTTTGCATTTCCAATTAGATTGAAGCATATGTTTGCAGCTAAGTTTGACCTTCAAACCTAGATCCCCCCAGCTAGATGGGCTGGTTAGCAAAAATGAGGGAATCAAATGGGCCCAAAGAGAGTTGTTGGATCGTTTCCGGATCAGATAGACAAACAGAGCATATACATTCATCTTGATCAGTAAGGTGCTTGAGTCATCCTATCCAACCCAGTGGCCATTGTGGAGCCCAATTGAGAAAGGGGCTGATTGAATTTCCATTTTATCCAAAATTGAACATAACCAATATTCCCATATTCAGAGTCAATCGGCTAAATCAAATCATTCAATTCAGCATTAAGACTTAAGAGTAGGGTTAAAGGGAAGAGTATATATTGAAAAAATGAGCAACAAAATAAGAGCCAATGGCATTTCTATGTTCAACCAAAAACCATAACCAATTTTGATAAGGGAAACAAAATTGTGCATGTGGGCGAATGATGGTATTCAAATCCTTAATAGTCAGTCATGTTTCTCGAGATTTTTGCTTCCATAACTACTCTCTCAAAGTTGTTCTTGAAGTGCTTCTTATAAATGATCTCAATTTCATTTTCACTAATGATATTTTTCACACTTAATTTATACTAGTTGACATAATATGTTTTAAGTAACTATACGTAAAACACACATTAGTTGGTATCAAATGAGTGTGAAGAATAGCGGTATTCTTTGAATTTTTGGAAGCCGATTTTTATTGAACCGTGTCCAGAGCTGCTGGAATTGATTTTATTTTGTGCTGAACATTGCTAAATTGGTGCTGAACCCAAGATTTTAGAGAGAATCTGCACCTTTGAATTCTAGCTTCAACAATAAAATCGAGACTGGACTGGTCTCTTACCCAAAATACTTCAAAGAAAAAAGGTTGCCAAAAAAAAAAAGAAAAAAACCCTTAGTTTTTCATGTGAGATTTTTTATTATTTATTTGTCTTTAAGCTTTGTAACAATCTATTGCAGGTAATGTCGTAATCACTTCCACGGTATGACTTGCCACCGGGAAGCAATAATTATAAAGTGTGCTCAATCCATTTGGTTCATTTGAACTAGAAAATATTTAGTTAGTTATAGTAAAGGAGTATTTTTGTCTTCTTACAAAAATACTCGTTTACTATAATTAATTGGATATTCTCCAGTTCATTAGAATCCAAATTCCCGTTGGATGATAAACTCAATAATTACAACACAGAGATCACCAAGACAATTTCTCGCCAAGTATTGGGGAGTCGATTTGTCAATCTGTAATATAAAGAGGAACACTTTTACTTGTCCAACACATTTTTTAAGAGAAAAATACAAAATACAAATCAGTCTACATGATTTACCTAATTTACAATAAACTCCTTATAGTATCATAATATTTTGAAATATCATTGAGGTATGCAATTAGAAAAAAACTAGAAAAAAAAAAAAAAAAAAAAAACATACCATCAAGTTCCGTCAAAAACTTGATTTTATATTTCTCCCACTTCTTATTTTTATATTTTACAGACTCATCAAAAATATAATTTTTTATTATCAAAATTTTTCTCATAAGCTTTTTTTTTTTGAGCCGTCTCAAAACTTGTACATGTAAATATATTTCTTATTGTTGCCTGCACTTTATATTTTGTGGTGTTTCATTGAGGGCGATCTTTTAGGATTCTTGAAAATCCTAGAAAATGGGTAAAGTGCCACTTTTGAAATGGCGCATGTTTGAAATGTAATTAAACGAACCAAACTTAAACATTTAATACTCGGCTCGATTAGATAAAAAGATAAAATAATATAATTTTAATACCAAATAAATCACAACAAAATGATTCGAAGAATAATGTGTTTGTCCAAATAAGAATAAATAAAATAGAAGAGCACATGAAATTACAACACTCTCCCTCCTCTCTTCCTAAACAAAACAATATTCAACAAGAACCTAAAACCTTTCATCTAAACCTCCGTTTTGCTTCTCCGTAGGCAATCACCCCAAAAACAGTTACTGTGTACCCGCCAATGCCTACAGCGGTAACAGGATTTCTGAACAAGAGTATTGAGATAACAACAGCAACAGCACCTTTTGCATTTCCCAATACCTGATAGCATGATTCCCAGGGGAAACACAGAAAAGTTTTGAGAGTTTAAGGAGAGAGGAAAAACACCAAAACATGTAAGCATGATTTCTCTTTTACTTCATTAAAAGCTTTTAGGGTTGAAGTTTTAGGCTTGAAATTCTTCTCCAAGGTCTGCTTGGTTCTCTTAAATCCTCAACCAAGGACAGGGTTTCCCAATGCTAGAGCAATAGGGGTGAAACTCTATAACACAAGATTCATACAAGAAAACACCCTAAAAAGATTAAAGTTCAAAAAAGATCATCAAGCAGTTGTTTGAAGAAAGTGGCTTCAACTTGGAGGAAAACAACAAAGTAATCTGAGAAAATGAACACCCATCACCAGTGTTTGCATTTAATCTTAACATGGTTGTAAGATATTGGTATATAAATTATAATTCTATAATTACTTATACTCATTATGGTTGACAGAAACTAGACAGTAGTACTGCCAGTAAACTGAAGGACATTGGTTCATGTAGGAATTTAGTTAGATTCATGATGAGAACCCTATAGATGAATCAGAACATTGATTTGCTGAAAATTAAGAAATCTAGAGGGTATATTGCAAAACAATTAGGAAAAATGAAAAAGAAAAGGAAGACAAATGAAAGATAGACTAAATCAAACCTGAAGCGTTAGTGCACTTGTATGTTTTGTCACCAAGAAGTTTGACAAGTTAGCTGCATAGGCCAGCACTGAATTAATCAAAAGAAGCAGCCACATGAATTTATGTTCTTTTCCAAGCGGCAGAGTAACTTCTAAGACATTGGGCTCCATTATAAGTGTTGCAGGCAATAGA
This sequence comes from Corylus avellana, assembly GCF_901000735.1. NCBI lineage: Eukaryota > Viridiplantae > Streptophyta > Magnoliopsida > Fagales > Betulaceae > Corylus > Corylus avellana. The sequence continues at coordinate 4,112,782 of NC_081549.1, read as the reverse complement.
ACTAGAACTGCAATTGGTGACATGTATAGCAGCAAATTCATTGAGTTCAACTTTTCCCTGTAAGCATGAAACATACCAAGAATTGAATGGACACTAAAGCAAGTAAAAAATGCTCTTGTTGGGCTGAGGAAAAGATTAGAAAAGAGGAGAAACGATAACCATTGCAAAATTTAAAGATTTCGCTCTTCTGAGCAGTTTGTCCATTCCTTGTCAACCAAATTAAGCAGAGGATAAATAGACAGAAACAGTAAATGCCTTGGTCTTAAAGAGAGTTAATGTATCTTGTAGAGGAACATAATTAACTCTAAAAAGATTAATTTCCAAATTCTAACATGAGCCAAAAAGGTGAAGAATTTTCATAGCACAAATCATCATTCTTTACAAGCGATGCACAAGTAGTGTTTATTAAGAACAAATACGTCATAATAAAGCAAATGAAACGATAACAGCCTGAGGATCACACTGTACAGAGTATTCATTACATTTGTTATACTCTTAGCTCTTATGAACCATTTACAGTGCTTTCCATAACTTCTGGAAGTGAAGAGCTCCAAGGGTCTGGTATTCTTCTTCCTTTCAATGAATACTAAATATTGTAGAACAGCAATGGACCAGGTAGACTAAAGAGTTTTAAAAAGCAGAAGTATTCCAAATTTATAGTTTAAAGACACCATTAGGTTGTTTGAGGTTAGATCATTCTATAATGTCCTTATTGCGCAATGCCCCTTTCTTCACCTAGTCAGCCACTTTATTGAAGATCCTCACTATGAAGAACTTAAGGAAGCGGAATCTCATAATAGTAGATTGGTGTTGTATGTGTAAAAATAGTGAGGAAATTATAAATCACGTTTTACTTCCCTGTTAGGTTGCTAGGCCTTACCGAATTCTGTTTTCAGTCTTTGTGGGTTGGAATGGGTTATGCCGCGATGGGTGGTGGATCTCTATGTAAGTTTTCAGAGTGTGGCAGTGTGGAAGATGATATAACCTTGTTCAATGTGATGTATCCAGAAGGAAAGAAATTATCGAAGTTTCGAAAATTGTAAGAAGATGGTAGTGGAGGTAAAGGCTTTCTTCTTCAAAACTATTTACCAATTGACATCCACATACGATTGTTTACATATTTCTAATTTTCCTGATTTTCTTGATCTTTTGTCTTTTTTCGGATCAAGTGTTTCTCTTATATATTTTCTGTGTACTTGGGTTGCACCATTTCGCTCTTAATAAATTTCGATTACTTATAAAAAAAAAATTGAAAATCCATCCAGCCCTTCTCTGGCACAACTTTTCATGATAAGAAGAAATAAGTTTATCCTAATATAAGAACAGAAGAAGAATGATATTACCCTAGGGCTCTATAATTGGTAAATTTAAAGAATGAAAAAAAGAAAAAGAAAAATGAGTGATCATTAGAGAGAATCTGGCATCCTACATCCTTTTGAAGGGAACTAATCTCTTGAGCAAAAACTTTAATTTTATTGCTTTCTTAACTGGGTCATACCAGTGATCATAACAAGCTGTTGCTTGCTACAACAAGCTTCTCGGTAGCCAAAAAGTTAACACTTTCTATTGGATAGTCTACTTCCCACTGTGGAATTTCTACCTTTATAAGGGAAACCTTGGTCATGATCATCAAGAGGATGCCGTTCTGATTGGTCCTGGGTACCACATAGTTTTTTGAACATGGTTAGTAACAAATCCAAAACCGAGCTGAGTTCTTGAAAACTCTTGGCAAAAGCTTGGGTGATTGAATCATGAATAAACTCCTGAAACTGCTCAAACTTCTTATCAATCTTTGTCGTAAGCCTTGCCTTAATCCTTGACTCCAACTAAGTCTCATTGTTTTGTTGTGAACTATCCCTGGGAGCCCTTGCATATTGTGTCAGCTCAAAGATGCCAAATCTTTCTTTATGATTAACGTAAGGGTGATACAAACTTTAGGTAGAACCCACCATTGAAAACTGGCTTACAAAAAGAGGGTGCTCAAAAACTTATGTACACATAGTTAGGATTGTACTTAAGCCATGCAGGACACTAACGATCGTAACATATCACCACGCTCCACAGCTGACGTCCACGGCAGCTCACTCTATCAACACTGACTCGATAGTAATCATTTCTCTTTTGGTGACTATACTTATTTATCAGTATTCAATAACTTAATACTATGTCCATACATAGTACCAAGACATTTTAATCCAGCCTATATGTCGCCCCTCAGTGACTCGATCACAAAGTTGCAATCCATTCGATCTCATACTCGATGAACTGCATCTAATCCTACATTCGACGTGGCGGCTGGCTCTAATACCAAATGATACAAACCTTAGGTAGAATTCCCCATTGAAAATCAGCTTGCAAGAGGAGGGTGTCCAAGACCTTATATACACATGGTTAAAATTGTAGTTAAGCCATGTGATATAGTTAGAATCGTAACAAAGAGGCACGCACCAAGTCATTGTTTTGAAACCAAATGATAGCACCCTAAGGTTCTATCACTTGCAAATTAAGAAAAATAAAAAAGAAAAAGAGTGAAAAGGGAGATCACTTCAAGGGAATCTAGCTTCCTAGATCTTCTTTGAGGGGATCTAACCTCCTAAGCCAAAGTTTTAAATTTTATTATTTTTATAACAATAAGCCCAAAGGGTATTAAAATTTGTAGACCTCCCAAAACTCCTAAATTTCCTAATAGACAAGGCTTTTAATAATTGTTAACAAGAACTCATAATCCCGAATAAGTACTCATAATCCCAAATGAACAAGGGTTCTTAATCATCAATTAACAATGACAAATAAGGACTATTTATCCTTAATGGGCAATGCGTCCTAATTTTTTTTTTTTTTGATAAGTAATGTGTCCTAATTATTAATGAATAATTATTTAAACCTTAAAATCATGGGATTCTATCAAACAATACAGAAACCTTAAATGTATATCAGTTCAAGTCAAAGAGGAGGGTCCAAATATTGCATTCCCACACACAAAGTAGATTACTTAAGTCATTAGAGGAAGAACTGCTATAAGATTGCCCAACCTAAACCACAACCCTTCTTATTCTCAAACAAGCCCACATAAACCTTGATTAACTTGTTCCAAATTGCATAAATATGAGTGGAGCAGTTTATCTAATTAACTAAATTCACTGCCTCCTTATGGAAGATGCATGCACAGGACCACTCAGAGTATCAGAAAAGTATCAAATACATTTACAGAATAAAAATTTTGCATTCAACTTTGGACACGATTGAGAAGTATTGGAGAATACATTAAGTATTCTGAGAAATTTTGTATTCAATACGCATATGACTCTTTTAGAGAAATATGAGCTATACTTGGATACCAAAAGATACGCAACTTGTAAAGACTAATGGAAAACAATTTTTAAAAGGGAGTGAACCTGTCACTTTAACTCCAATGAAAATTGGGCATCATGGAGATTCAAGCAAACTGGAAAGGGAAATTGGACATCTTGTAAGTAATCAGATATGAAGGCAGAACTGCTTTGTCTTTTTTGGATGATTTGGAGAGAGAAATAATCGAACTTCTTTTATGCTAGAGCTTAATTTGAATTAGATTATGTGTATGCTTGGGTTAAGGCTTTCAGCAAATCAACTGTCATTCACTTTTGGATTTTATTGGCCTTTTCAATTTAAGATTGTAATTTTCTTTAGTTCACAGTTTGCATGTCCTTTGTACTTCTCCCCACCATATATTCAATAAAAACTTTTTATATTACTCATTAAAATGTTTCCAAGGAAATGACATGAAAAAATAAATAAAGAAATTAGATACTTGGATAAAGCTGAATAACACATTATGAAGAAGACACATATCCTAGATACAGAATATTTTTGTTTTAATTTTTTCATGCTCTGCCTTATCTTTTGGCTGCTACACTCATTGTGTGTAATAGTTAACAAGCGCCTTGGCTATATAGTCTCTGAAGGCTTTCATTTCACTTGGGCCTCTGGGCTTCTTCTTTTTTTTTTCTGATATTCTCCGTACTTGCTGCTCAAGGGCATGAGTTGTCCACTATTCCTCTTTGGGCAAGTTATTGGTTTCACTACCTAGCAAAACAAGACAATTTTTTCGTCCCTTGCTACCAACTCTTTACACTGTTATTAAGAGTGGATTGAAAGTGCAGAGAGATTTCAGCACAAGCGGCAGATGAATGGCATGACCCAGAAAAACAAAAGTAGCGAAAAGGCAAGCCCTGAGTTGGTTTCAGCCAGAAAAGCTTGACCAATTTCTTACAGTACAACCTGTGGTGCCTCAACTAGAAGAAAGCAAAACTTTGAGGGCATGACCTTAGTTACATACTGTCGCTCAGTTTGGCCCCTCCCAGCCATTGGAAATGGATGTATATAAGAGTTCCTTATCTACCTTACAAATACGACAGATCAGATTTATCTAGTCCTTTTGTTTATAAGAATTATAAATGTTGCACTATTGAACTTTTCTATATTAGCACATGATTTACATAAAGCGAAATCACCTGACATGCATAAGATTCAAACAATATACATACAATAACAATAAGAAGAGGGAAAGCAATTCCATACTTAATGATGTGAAATGGAAGATAATAACTTGATAAATTTTCAAAACAAATCTACACTGAAAGATAATAAATGATCAGGTAATAGATCAAAGCATTTACCCTTCGGAAGAAAGCAGGATACCCTGAAGAACAGTCTTAAAGGCCCTTGCAGCAGTTGCACTTATGCAAACAATGAATCCAAACAAATGGAAGCCTGGCTCACCCTGCCACCAACCAAAACCTCTTATAACTTCTCGAAAACTAGATCAAACTATATAAGGAAAAGGAGGAAAAAATTAAAAGATGAAGATAAAAGTGATAAGGAACTTAATTCTTTTGCAGTCAATTAAGGGAGTGGTTGGAAAAGGAGAAAGAGAGAATAAACATTACAGCCAGAAACAAAGAAGCAGTGTTCATTTTCAAGTTTTTAACAAGTACACATCTCTTGCATGATTGCCAAAAGTTACATGGGATAGCTCAAAGAAGACTTAGTTCTTCTCCTACCATAACATTCAACAATCTTTCTACACTCACGCTATATGTTAGGATATTCTACTGAAAATAACATTTTTGGCCATCTCAGATATGCAAACAAGTACATCAAACATGACTTTTGGCACGGATAAACTAGCCTTCCGTGGTCCCATTTTGCTTACCTCCAATCACTCAAAGCATGACCATGTCCTTGCATACAGTCCAAAATCAATTTATTCGAGTGATCTGTTGAGTATTGTCAGTTGTTTTACCCAGAATTCTATCAATAGAAATATCTCTTTTAATTGTTGAGATCTTCACCTCCAATTGTTCACCCATTGCACCATGTAGATCGTCAAAAAAACTGCTCATAACTTGAACTAGTTATAGATCATGGAAAGTGCATAAACTATCAGTCAGTAACCCATCTAACTGAATACCAGATCTGGGTTGGCATTTATGGCATAAGTTAAACCTTAACTGTCAAACTAAAATACTAAAACAACCAAAAGATATAAATGTCTCAGTTCCAAAAACAATCACAAAAAAGAAACTGACAGCAACAGAAACCCACATTTGTACACAGATAATAAATAGTAATGTAATCAGATAAATCTATCAATCGTGATCAACAAAAATGACCCAATAAACCAAAAAAATAAAATAAAAAAAAAAGCATACCCCACTAGCAATCACAACCCCAGTAACAACTGGCACAAGAGCAGCGTAGGTGACCCAAGCCTCCCTCTTAAGGGTCAGCAAAAACGCAAACAGCGCCGTGAAAAACGGCGTCGTGGCGCCGACAGCCTGGTTGAACGACACCGCAAGGTACCTGAGGGAGATGTTCCCACCCACCACCGACGCACAAAAGACAATGCTCAAAGTCGCAATCTTGAGGAACTGGGAGCGAGATTTGATGGCCTGGAGGGGTACGAGCTTGAGGAAGGCAATGGAAATGTAGCTGAGGATGGCGCAGGCTGCCATGTGGCACATTGTGAGGAAGATTGGGAACCTGAAACCATAGTTGGAGAGCAAGAACTTGTTGAGGAGGAGGACGCCAATGTTGGCGGAGTACCAGAGGATGACGAGGGAGGATATGAAAAGCGCTTGCTTATTGGAAGACATTTTTACAAGATTTTTGGCTCAAACTCAAAGGGTGTCTGGATTTGAAGGAGGAGAAGCTCGCATTTGAGCTTCGACGGAAAATGCGTAATGGCTTTTCTTTTCTTTCTATTTTCCGCTTTTCTATTTTTACTTTGTTAATTTGATTTTGATGGAATGTTTCTGTTGTGACTTGCGAGTGTTGGAGAATTATTGTTGGGATGAGCACAAGACTGATTCGTGTGTTGTGAGTACTTTCTCTCTAAAAGCTTGTGCTTTTTTTCTCTTGGTTGCTTCGATCGATCTACAAATGTTTTTTTTTATTTGTATTTTTGAGTACTGACGTGGATGAAAAATACAATAAAAAAATTATTTCTGTTAAGACTCAAGAGAAATGTGATATAAATGTAAGAAATTCCAGAATTCTTACAATAAATTCTACTTTTTTATTTAACAATTATCCCATATTATTCATGTGACACTCTCCATTATTTTTGTTGTTTTATTTTTTTAAGGGAAAAGTTTACATATATCATCAAAATACCATTGCACTGTCAATATCTTCTCGAACTATCAATTGTGTTAATGTCTTACTTAAATTATCAAAAAAAAAAAAAAAAAAATGCCATTGGATCCCAAAGAGCAAAAAGAAGGAGATCATGATTTTTTTCAAATAAGACAAAAATATCTTTATAAATTCAAAAAAAAAAAAAAAAAATCCCAAAGCGAGCGATAAGGAGGTGCCCAAACCACCCGATTTATATATGTATTGTTGTAATTACGTGAAACATTTTTGGATATTTTTGGCCATGTATGATTTTCATTAAACCCAAATTGCGTCATGCATTTTTTATTGGAAGTACGTTTGAACAAAAGAAAAATGTATTTTGTTAGCAACAGCTCTTTCTCTTAAAGCACTTTATGGAGCCTAAAAACACGTTTTATGCTTTAAAACGCATACTCAAATATGCTCTAAGAGAAAGCTAGATGAACATTCATACTTGTGCTACAACAGACACTCAAACAATGAGGATAATGAGTAATGCTACATATCAACCCCTCTCATCCCTAAATTTATGTGGCGTGGTTCCCCTAGTTTTCATGCACCAATGGTTGATGGAGTATTACTATACATTACTCCATTATCTCATTCCATCCCTCTAAAATTGATGTGGTGTGATCTCCTATAGCGTGTGGTGTGATCTCCCATAACATGTGAGGCATGAAAATGGGTTTGTTGGTTGGGGACCAAGTCACATCAATTTTTGAGGATGGAGGGTGATGTATAGCATTCCTCCAATAATTATCGGTAGGAGTGCAAATAAGATTGGAGGAAGCCCCGAAGGGGTGGTGTTTGGGACAGTAATGTGGCAGAAGCAACACTATTCTTGGCGAGCAATGAGTCCAAGCATGTGAGTGGCCTCCACTTGGTTTTGGATGGGGGTCATAGCATGACCAATTACAAAGCTATTAGGGACAGCAAAGAAATGCATTATTCTTAAAAACCCAATATCATATTAGTTCAATTAATTTGATCATTTGTGCAATTTTTTCAAATTCAATTTGTTTGATTTTATTTGCACTTGTAATGTATCTCATCCAACCAAGCTTCGTGTTGTAACAACAATAAAATAGAAATCTCAAATTGGTTCACGGTAGATTTATGAGTTAACAAAGAAAAATGAGGCCATATCAGAATCCCATGCAATTGGGGCTCATGCAAATTTGAGGGGATGCTCATTCGAAGAGACCACCCACCCTAATTCCACCATCCACCAAACAAATTGCAGCTAAATAATGAATACTAATATATTGTAGTTCGTCACCATAACATTTACAATAAATCAAGAATATGCAAACGTATGAAGTAGTGTAACTAAATTCATTAAGAATCTCTTATGTGTTCATGTGTCTTATCATCATATGTGTGGCATGGCAAGAAGTGAAGGTCCTTATATTCATGCTAATTATGTGGCAAGAAGTAGAGTTACACAATGCTAAACATAAAAACACGACGACTAGCTGACTTATCAATTATTATATTGGGGAAATTAACTCCGTCAAGACTACTACTTGCTCCGATCCATTAGCAATAGTAGCACCACAATCAACACCATCATCCCCACTAGCACCATCAACATCAAGAACAATATATCTATCAGCACGATAAGCAACATCATAAAACATATCACCTTGATGATTATATTTGAAGAAATGAAGTCTATGGTATAGAACATATCCAAGATTCTGAAGTGCTGATTGCAATCTTGTTATTATATTTAGTTGCACTTTCTTCTGAAACTCATAAACCACTTCACCAAACTTTGTCCTATCATTGACATTGTAAAACAATGGATCACACATATGATAACAACTTGCTTTTCTAACATCACTTAAGCCCTTGGAAAAATTTTCCCAAAAAAACTACTTGAAATCAAGTGGAAGATCATTAAAATTAAAGTGATCCCTGATGATCATATATACCATGGCATGGAAATGCTTTGAAATTGTCATACAAATATATGATTTCCTCCAATATCTCTACTTTGTGAGTAAAAAATTTTCCACATTTATTGTTTTTGTTAGATCATGTTGTACACATTTTTTTTTTGACTGCCAAAACTTGTAAACTATGCATAAATAAATTAGAAGAAGCTAATTACGATAGGAATTATTTTTAAAAAATCCCAAATAATATATATTTTTTGTTTTTATTAAAATCTTTGTAACTGATTATGCCTATTTTATTTTTATTTTTGTAACCAATTATGCCTATTAAAAAAAAAGGTAAAGTCCAGATATTCCCTCAAACTACCATCTAATTAACAATGTCCCCCAAAAACTTTCAATTGCGACAATGTCCCCCCAAATATTTGTAAATAAGACAAAAATATTCATCATTACTCATTAAGGAGGACATTGACAATTTTTGGTAGTTTGGAAAAAATTTAGGAATATTGTTAATTGAGTGGTAGTTTAAAGGGATACGTGAACTCTTCCCTTAAAAAAAACTAATCACAAACAAAATTTAACATCACTTTAATTGCAACCTGAATTCGGATTTGTTTTGAAAATTTTGGAATACAAATACGTCTGATATGCTCAAACTTGTCTCTGCATGAACAATTCATATCTTTTCCAAAAACATTTCTTTCACTGATAACCAAAAATTTAAATTGATGCAGCCATTCAGTTCAGACGTGGCATTCTAAAATTTGGTTTAAGAGGATGACGGATGACCCATTTAATTGCAAAGCTATACAATTTCACGTTCATGTCTTGCTTAACAGACACAAAAAATTACAAATATATATATATATATATATATATATATATATATATATATAAGGGTCTCCAGGTTTTTTATTTTTAAATGTTATTATTTTTTTATTTTATTTCTAAGACAGGCAACAAAGACATTTTTTGGACATAAATAAAATACAAGTCTATCTCATAAAGCACCAAGAAAGAATAAATTGTATTTCAACCCACAACAACAACCGGATGAGAAACGACATGGATTACTAAGGGTTTGTTTGAGTTTACGATTTTAGAAAGTGTGATTTTAAAATATGTGAGTTGAAAAAGTAATTTTTAAAAATGCAATTAAGCGTTTAGCAAAATCGCAATCACACACTAAATCTTTTACTAAGAAACGGGTACCAAACTAATGTGAAGTTCATTCATTAAAGATAATCATACCAATTAATCAAGAGAAATGTTATGAGTACAAATAAATGAGTCAGCATAAACTTTTGTCATAAATGATAAAAACATTTGTCACCATTTCTAATGGTGAAGGAAAAACACTACCCACAACTCCGGCCACCCGCTATCACTAAAAAATGACTAATTAACTTGAAATTTTCTTAAAATTTATTATAAAACTCAGTTTCACATAGTAATTAGATAATGTGAGACTTAACACTCATGACTATTTTTATAAATTACTCATTATATGTAAGTTAGTTACTTCTCATATTCTCAATATGAGACCGATGTGTTACATACATTACTAACCTTCCTAAACTCTATGTTTTTCATCTTGGCCCAACTTTAAGCTAAAAATGTGAAGTTAGAAATCATCATCGCTAATCATGAAAGTTATGTTCTACATGCGTGCATTCCGAGTTTGACCTCTCAAACAAGATATTCGAGTCAAGTCTCACCCGTTTAAACTTGGCTCAGCTCGAATATAGTCATTCTTAGGAGTAAATATTTTCTATAGGAATGGAATCAGGGGATTGGGGGGGCCACTTTTGAAATTCTTTCATATATACATAAAAATAAAATTTAACCTCTGACTCATCTTTTGGCCCTCCAATAAATTTTTTTTGAATTGGTCCACCTTGGGCCAAAACAAATCGTTAAGAAAAAAATAAATTAAATTGACCTCAGGTTTGCTAGGACCTGGGATTGCCTCTAAACAAAATGTGTTTGATGCCCAAGATGTGCAGCTTCGCACATGTTGGTCTTTGAAGTAGATTCCCGGAAGTTTTTTTAGTCCCACACCGAAAGAATAGAAGCAGCTAAAAGTGAACACTGACTATAAAAGAGAGACGGAGGCTCCAAACAAAGCATACCTTTCTCGGCCTTTTGGCTAAGATCAAGTGTAGTATCTGTTCTTATCAGTTTAATATCTGATACGTGGCCCATCGGGCCACATGATATTAAATTAATTTTTTTTGGGGGAAGGCCCGTCACAGTAGCTTGCTATTGGGGCCTTCGAGTGTCGCCCATGCGTTGCACTATTGCACGGGCCTGGCGCACCCCACCCAATTCTAGTGCGAACTTTCTTCTACGTTATTTGGGCTGATGAGCACTGAATAATTTCTTGGCACTAAAGGCCCGTATCGTGAGCGAAAAAAGTTAATAAACCCGAAGCACAGCGGTAGGTCTTGCACTGTGTTTTACTTTCTTAAACTGTGTTTTACTTTCTTAAAGATGGTTATAAGTTGTGGATTTAGCTCGGGATCAGAAATCTCTTCAATTCTCTGCAAAAAGTGCCAATTTCTATGCTTCCGATCAATGTAAAGCTTACTTTCCTTGAACTTATTATAAATTTTGGGTAAAGCTTTCTTTCCTTTTCCTCACCAAACTTACTTCGTAGCTATGAAGTTGGGTTACTTAGCCGGTTGTCAAGGGAAATCAGGGTCAGCTGAAGAAAAGGGCAAATAAAGACATGTTAAGGTTTCGAACCCACCACTCTCCCCCTCAAAGTTTAAGAAATCAAAGCTAGTAGAGTTGATATGTTACCTTATATAATATAATATCGCCTAAGGATTTGTTTTGAATTGCGTTTGAAAAATAAAATTTTTAAGTAAAAAAAGGTTTTTGGACAAATTTCATTTTAAAATTTTTGTTAAAAGTATATTTTGGCTATTTTTAGACTTTTGATTTTCAAAAGTACTTTGAATTTTTTTTACCAAATGCGTGTTTTTTTTTTTTTTTTTTCCCTTCAAACGAGTTTTTAAAGTATTAATTGCACTTTTGAGATTCACAAACATAATTTCAAACGGGACCTAAACCAAACATGTTGTCCATCCATTTGAGGCTTTGAGCCATATAAGAGTGGAGTTTTTTTAGCAGCATATTGGTGTCAATAGCAGCGTGAGAGTGGAAGGACGCTTTGCTTCAATTTAGTTTAGGATTGTTGTTGCTAGAAACTAGTAACTCAGCTTCTAAAGGTTATCTGGAGAAAGCAGGTTAACAACAACTATCGTTAATGTAATTTGTTTATAGAAATAGTGGCATAAACTTACGACTCATGTTCTAAATATTCTTCCTTTCACCATTTCTACAAGCATTTTGTTTTTGACAGAAACACAGGGGGCGGGACCCAAAAGTTACCGAGCCGACCCAAGGTTTTGTGTGGTATTCCATCAAGCAATTATGTATTGCCTGCAAAATTCAGGCTGGTCAACATTGCAAAGATGCATTCACTTTCCTTGGATCAAGTGATCCAAAGAAGCTTTTGTGGAGGCTGACGGATCTTCCCTTACAGTAGAAGGACCTAGGGATTTTCTTTTATTATGCTGTTGATACGGCTGTCCTAACTCCTGCACCTCAAACTTGACGCTGGAAACTTTTTTAGTCCCACACCGAAAGAGTAAGAGCAGCTGGAAGTGAACACTGGCTATAAAAAAAAGACGGAGACGTTGACTGAATCATACCTTTTTCGGCCTTTTGGCTAAGATCAAGTGTAGTATCTGTTCTTATCAGTTTAATATCTGATACGTGGTTCATTGGGTCACATGATATTAAATTAATTTTTTATGATGGAGGCCCACCACAGTAGCTTGCTATTGGGGTCTTCGAGCGTAGCCCATGCGTTGCACTATTGCTCGGGCCTGGTGAACACCCCCCTAATTCTAGTTCAAAAGTTTCTCTTAATATTATTTCGACTGCAGAGCGTTGGATAATTTCTGGGCCCGATAAACTGTAGCGGCCCCTTTACGTGGGCCTGGTGTGATTCTCTTCATCTTATTTAATTTGGACCGAAAGGCAATTTTTTATAATTTTTCAACATTAAAGAGAGCAAATTTTAAGACTTGGAGTTGGATGTGTGGACGGTATCGTAAAATGAGCTCAATTTATAGTTGAGGTTCCAAGTCAAAAGAAAAAAAAAAGAAAGAAAGAAAAAGAAGAAGCATGTAGACGTGCCCCAAAAGACTAGCTAGTTGTTAGCTTTTTTTTTTTTTTTTTTTTTTTAATTGAATAAAGAAAGGGTTAAGGGGTTGCGCAAGGCTAGAAGGGACGATACTAAAAACAAAAAAATGGACTCCCTAACAATAGACTCCAAACAAACTAAAGCAGTGCGAAAATAATTACAAAACGAAAGAAATGAGACAAACAAGTGATCCGGTCCTCTCAAAGGGCTGCGCAAGGCATTTTCAGAAGCAAAAGGACATAGATTAAGGCGAACCTATGTGAACCCCCACTTGTAACCAGCAACAACCGTTGGAAGGAGGGTGAAGCGATAGAAGCAATACTAAAGTTCGTAACCAGGACTGTTATAAAGAGATGAACTAACACAAATTAAGTTACAAAAGTCTCTGCTAAAGAAACAAACCAATAAAAAGTTAGGAGACAGTAACCCACAAAATACAAGCAACAAAATACGAAAGTACATAAGAAATACAACATGAAAGCAACAAAAAGACCAGAAAACAGTAGCAACAGCCGGGGAGCGGAGTTTTGCGAACACTGGCAGGCGCGTGGCGCAGACTCATTGGAAGGTGAGATCCATGAGCCGGCACGTGGTGGTCGGATCTGGCAAGAGGAAGTGGCGTTGGGAAGTTGAGAGGCCGAGGAACAAGGTGGACTGATGCATGATGGTGGGAAACCGATCGAAGATGCTAGATTTAGTTTTGAGAAAACTAGATCTAAAAACCCAACCAGTTTCGAGGAGGCGAGTGGCGCTGCATGTATAGTGGTGAATGGACGGCGATGGAGTGAAGGTTGAGCTGAGTGAATGAAGGAGGCCTGAGCTCCTGGTCTTGTCGGATTGCACAACAACAAAAACAACAGGGAAAAAACAACAAAACCGAGAAATATAAATAGAGGAGAATGGAGAAAAACTCCATATCTCCTCCCCAGAAAAATCACACTAAGGAGGCGGCTACTCTCACCAGGGAGATGGAAGAAGAAAAAAACTTAGGTTTTTAAAATTTTTCTAGAGAGGCTTGAATGCTAAACATGATTGATTTGTAAATGTTGTAGAAATTTCTGTGGACATAAAATTTAGACATTTGCAAAATCCTAAGAGTCTACAAGATAGTTTATCAAAGTTAACGTATGACCTTATGAACATAGTTCTTGAGCATGATATACCTCTAATAGGACATGTGCTGCTGTCATCAATTTTTAACCATGCACTAGGAAGAGCTAATTTGATGTACACATAAGAATGACACTGCAGTTAATCATTTGTGTTAAGTGCTAATGGGTGTTAAACTTGCAGGGGCAAGTAAACATGAAGTGCAATTTTGAGCTGAAGTCAAGCAAGAATATGGAGAATGAGCTATCAAGAGGCTAGTAAGTACTTATCATCATTCAAGAAAATTACCAAAAATAGTTCAATCTTTGATTCGACCAAGACTTTACGTGTAATTGATGTGCTATAGCCTAAAAGATGTACATGGGCAAGTAGAAAGCAGGCAAAACTTATTCTGATAACCCAAACAATCTTCTTAATTAGGTCTTACTAGCTAACTTTTCCCTTTCAACATCATTCAAATCAAAATCTCTCTCTCTGACATAAGAAATCAAATTTAGTCTTTGTTTTTAAGTGATTTTAATTTAATCTTTGGATTTTCAATTTCAACAATTAAATTTTTAGGTTTTTCTATGATTTATGCTAATTTACTGTTCAATTTTTTTTTTTTTTTTTTTAAAAAAGAGAATTCATATCAGTCTCATTCATAAAAATCATTATGAACATAAAGTTTTTACAAGCAACCATAACCAAAGCTATAAGGTTATAAACTTCACAGATGACGTATTACATTCCAGACCCAAAATCAATCCACTAACCTATGACTAATCTACATATTAATTTACTGTCCAATTAATTAATGGCACGCCATATCAAACTAATCAATTAATGCTATGTAGCCCTCATCTGACATGTCATGTGTCAATATGTGCCACAAGTTCGTGCCTTGTGGCACAATTGGTTGGCCACATCTTTTTTTTAAATGTTTTTAACTTTTTATTTTGGGTATATTTATTACTTGGGAAAATTATAGTTTACCCCATCAAAGTTGGCAGTGTTTTTCAATTCGAACATCAAAGTTTCAATTTTTGCAATCCACCCCCACAAAGTTTCAATTTTTTTTTTTTTCAATTTGACTAATATTATCTCAAAATTCTCATATTGCCCATGATTTTTATTTTTATTTTTTATGAAAAAAAAAAATTTTGGGGTGCAAAAATGGCTAGATGGGCAAAGGGGTGGCTACGGCCACCCTGAATTTTTTTTTTTAAAATAAAAAAAAAATAAAAATTAGGGGCAATATGAGAAGTTTTGAATACAATTGGTCAAATTGCAAAAATTTAGAACTTTAGGAGGGTGGATTGCAAAAATTGAAACTTTGGTATTCGAATTGAAAAACGCTGTCAACTTTAGGGGGTAAACTGTAATTTTCCCTTATTACTTAAAAGCAACTATGAGTCTATGCCACATAACATGTATAGTTGGCATATGATATATCAAACGAGAGTTATGTGGTATTAATTAATTGGTATAACACAACATACAATTTAACTTCTTTTTTTATGATGAGGATCCCCTCTAAGGTAGTGCCATTTAGAGTACCAATTTAATTACAATTACACTTAGTTTATTTGTATATTATATGTATCATAACATGTAATTAAACTAAGGGACCTGTTTAAAGCTAAATGAAAACTTAAGGCCTAATTATCGAAATTTAAAACTTGAAAAACTTTAAAAAAAAAAAAATTACGGAACTTATAAATTTAATGTTTTGCATATAATTATTCATGTAGCTCAGATAAAGCAAACATTAGGGTGTGTGTGTGGTTTTATTTTATTTATTTTATTTATTTTTTTCAATACGTGGGAAGGTTGTTTGCAAAGTCAATGTTCTAAAAATGAACCACCAGTAAGAGCATCCACATCAAGTTCTCTATTTCTAACATTTCTCTAAAATTTTAACAAAATCTAGGAAAGTCTCATTTATCAAACTCTTTATCAAGAGTTAAATTTAATTAGGGAAACTTCAGTTTAGCCCATTGAACTTCCACGGGATTTGATAAACCCCCAAACTTTCAAATCTCTCAATTTGAACCACTGAACTTTCAATTACTCCCAATGTGAACCCCTTCATCAAAATTTAAACGTTACATGATGTTTATAGCCTTGACGTTTGTATAAAATTTCAACTTTACCATAAATTTCAAAACATTTTTTTATTTTTTTTAAAAAAAAACAAAAATCTGGGATATTTTGGTATTTTTAATGAATAAAATTGACGGAGGAGTCCACATTGAGAGTAATTGAAAGTTTAAGGGTCCAAATTGAAAAATTTGAAAGTTTAAGGGGTTTATCAAATCACATGGAAGTTCAGGAGGTTAAAGTGAAGTTTCCTCAATTTAATTTATGTCATACCCCTCTTCAAATTTAAAGAGACCAAAAAACAAATGTCTTATTATTTTATTTGACCGACACCACTTTTCGTTTTGCTTCCCTCTCCTTTTCTATTTATTTCCCTCCAGAGTTTCATCCCCTCCCCTTTTACTTTTAGTTTTTCTCCCAGTCCATTTTTCTTTTCGTCACACAGCCACAGAACATTTCTCTATCGTCCCCTCTCTCCTCCGCGAGCGGGGATTAGTGCAATGCAGATCTGCACACCATCGTCTTCAAGGTCAGCCAATGCCCATTTCTCTCATCAATCGTTATTGTTTATTCATTATACTGTATTTTGGCTCCTTTTTTGTTATGGTTTCAATGGTTGAATGTTATGTTTGGGGACCGAGAATCCTTGTAGGAAAATAGAAGAAATGAAGAAAAAGATATCTTTTTGAACCTCTGAGCTTATCGTTATCTGGGTCCTGAGTAAAATTGTTCTAGTCCTATTACTTGCTTTGGGTCCATTTAATTCATAGTTAGGATTTCATTTTCTAGTAGTTTCTTACCAAATAGGTTCTATACCTGTTTTCTAAAGTCGAGAAAGATAAGTGATAATGTATGTCTTGTTGTTACAGAGATGTATGTATGCATGCCCTGTTTTCTACATTTATCAATGAAATCTTTTGAATTCAAGATGCAGATGGGTAAAAAAAAATAATTCCATGTATGTGAGCATTCCTCAACGTGAGTTTCATGGTGGTTAGTTTTACCAATAAAAAATAATATGTAGTTAAAGTAGAAAAATATTTAGAGAGTTTGATATTTGGTAGTCTTAGAGCATCTCATAGCTACTGAAAAAGTACCATTTTTTACTTTACCTACTCATTTTTTCGTACATACTCCAACAAATTTTTTATTTTACTATTTATTTTCTTTAAATACTATTTTGTGTGGGAAAGAGTGTGAAAGAACGAGGAGAGAGAGAGAGTAAAAGGAATAAAGGGAGAGAAAAATAATAATAAACAAAGTTTACGGTGTGAATAGTAAATAGGCTAATCAGCCTATTTACTATTCATACTAGAAGGAAAAAAAATGCAAAATAGCTATTCTGCTGGATATGAAAAAAAGGCAATAATAGTCAAATCTGACTATTATAAAGGATTTGTCTAATTTCTTGAAAATGCTCTAAAGTGAATAACTATATCTAAAAAAATACATTTTAAAAGTTAAATTTAACTAAATTTTCAAGAGCTTGATGTAGATGCCCTAAAGAAACAAGTATGAAAAGTGAAAAATAGCTCCTCATTAAGGGAACACATTAAGAAAGGTTGAAACAAAGCCTTTAAATTTGTGATTTCAAAATCTGAAATACTCAATTCCAAAATGATTTATTTTTTAAAATTTGATTGAAAATAACATTTTTTTTTTTTAGTCTTTGAAATCATAATCAAAAGAGAATAATTTCTATAGGATCTTAGCACAAACCAAGGCTTTTGTGCCCTCCAATAAGAAGGCGACACATCAGCGTGGAACACTATAACAAAAATAAGGTGTTCCACATATTTTTTTTTTTTTTAGAATACCTAAAATAAAACACCTTCTAGAATAAACTTTTAATATTTTTCTCCAAAACCACCCCAGCTACCAACTTGCCGCAGGAGACAACGCCAGAGACGACGCCGGATGGTACAGAGAAAGCTGGAGATGACGCCGTCTGGTACAGAAAACGCCGGGTAAGAACAGTGCTCCTCCTCCCTCTCTCCGGTGCCCCTCTCTCTCACCGGCGGCAACAGAGAAAAAAAATCTTCTCTGGTACCGGCGGTGCTCCCTCTCCCTCTCCCTCTCTCTCACACACACTGGCAACAGAGAAAAAATTTCTCTACTGCCGGTGCTCCCTCTCCCTCTCACTCTCTCTCTCTCTCACACACAATGGCAACAGAGAAAAAATTTCTCTACTGCCGGTGCTCCCTCTCCCTCTCCCTCTCTCTCTCTCTCACCGGTGTGTGAGAGAGAGGGAGCAGAAGAGAAAAAATCTCTGTTGCCGCCGGATAGAGAGAGAGTGGCATCAGATGGCGTCATCTTCGGCTTTCTCTGTACCGGCTGGTGTCATCTCCAGTGGCGTCTCCGGCGGTAGGTTGGTGGCTGGGGTGGGTTTGGAGAAAAATATGAAAAGTTTATTCTAAAAGATATTTTGTTTTAGATATTCTAGAAAAAAGATTAGGTGGGACACCATATTTTTGTTATAGTATTCCATGTTGATGTGTCGCATTCTTATTAGAGGGCACCAAAGCTTTGGTTTGTGCTAAGACCCTATAAAATTTATTCTTGGGGAAAATGCAGTTTACCCCCCTGAAGTTTCAGGGGTTTTTCAATTTTAACCCAAAAGTTTAAAAATTGGCAATCTACCCCCCTGAAGTTTCAAAAATTGGCAATTTAAACCCTCCGTTTAATTTTTCCGTCTAAATGGACGGAAATCTGTGAAATTACATCACTACCCTCAGTCTTTTTTAAAAAAATTTCCGTCCAATTTAACGGAAAAATTAAACGGAAGGTTTAAATTGCCAATTTTTGAAACTTCAGGGGGGTAGATTGCTAATTTTTGAACTTTGAGATTAAAATTGAAAAACTCCTGAAACTTCAGGGGGGTAAACTGCATATTCCCCTTTATTCTCTAATCGAAAATACACTCTACCACCATTTTGTTGTTGTTGTTGTTATTACACTCTACCTACCCGTTAACTATAACGAGTGGATGCTATCACTGCTGCTTCTTCATAATGCGAGTGCGAAGGTGTGAGTTGATCGAGGAGGCAAATGGCGAGGCAAGAGTGGGACAAGCTAGCGGGAAAAGTGGTGATGGTGACAGGGGCTTCCTCGGGTCTCGGCCTCGAATTTTGTCTTGACCTCGCCAAGGCCGGCTGCAGAATTGTGGCAGCCGCTCGCCGTGTGGATCGCCTCGTCTCCCTCTGCCACCAGATCAATCACCTCCCTCTACCTCCTTCTTCTTCGGCTTCCGAGCCCAGAAGCCCTCGAGCCGTGGCTGTGGAGCTCGACGTTTGTGCTGATGCTCCCACCATCGAGACCGCTGTATACAAGGCTTGGGACGCCTTTGGCCATATCGACGCCTTGGTCAACAACGCCGGAGTTAGAGGTTTTTTCTTCTTCTTCATCTTGTTTTTTTTTTTGGCTGCCTTTTTGCTTTCTGTTTGGTTGTAAAATAAAATAAAATAAAAAAAGAAATTAAGTTTGCGTTTGGTGGGTACTTTAGGTAATGTGAAATCTCCATTGGATTTGTCCGAGGAGGAATGGAACAACGTTTTGAAAACAAACTTAACAGGAGCCTGGTTGGTATCAAAATACGTCTGCATTCGCATGCGTGATGCAGAGAGGGGAGGAGCAATCATCAATATCTCTTCTATTGCTGGCATTAACCGTGGCCAAGTTTCTGGAGCCGTCGCATATGGTTCTTCAAAGGCAGGCCTAGACGCCGTCACAAAGGTAACATCATTCGACTTTCAATTCTTAATAATTGTTTGGAACAAAAATGGTTACTTGTTTGGGCCGGGTTCCAAGAAGTTGGGGTTGAAGGGGCAAAGAAAAGCCTCACCTCTCGAATTAACTTTTTGTAACTCGGGGAGGCTGTTTTGGTACTGCAGGCTGAGGTCTTTTTGGCTCCAGCCAAGGTAGTAGCCCCGAAATTCATTTGTATAGTTTTCAGAATTTATATGATATTATTATATTTACATTTATGATTGCTAAGTGATCTGTCATAACAGGCCATGGCCTTGGAATTGGGGGTACACAAAATTAGAGTGAATTCGATAGCACCTGGGATTTTCAAATCTGAGATTACTGAGGGTCTTATGCAAAAAGCTTGGCTGCCAAACGTTGTCAGCAAAACTGTCCCTTTAAGAACCTATGGCACCTCAGATCCAGCATTAACATCAATGGTTCGATACTTGATTCATGACTCTTCTGAATATGTCTCCGGCAACATTTTCATTGTTGATGCAGGTAACTCGTTACCAGGTGTCCCCATTTTCTCTTCCCTTTGAAATTCATCTTGTCTAAGGAAGTTCAACTTTGTATTAATTAATGAGATAATTCAGTAGTAATTCTTGCCAAAATTTGTTTTGTTCATTTCCTTTGTAGAACATTCTCTCAAATACCTTAGTGGCTTCTGAGTTACGAACATATATAGCACAAACAAGCTATTTAAAACTTACTCTCATGACACAAACAAGCTTCTTAATTTTTAATTTTTTTTTTTTTTTTATGTGTGCATTAACGAAAAAATTATTACAAAGAACAACAAAATGTTGGACAACTCAATAATAAGTTTCAACACAACCTCAAGTGTGGTGAGCAAAAATTTAAAAAGAATGCATCAAATAAATGATGCAACCTATAGATTCTTAGCACAAAGATCAAGATACTTGGCTATCAATTAAGGTGATTTGATAAGGCGTACCAGAGATGGCACAACCAAGAGGCATAAAAAGGACCGCATAACCTCATAGGTCCAACAACCCATTATGAAGCTCGACACAAAAGTTGCAGCTGCACTCCTAAAGGAAGACCACAACAACATAAAAGATACCGATGAAGGTCGAATAAAAGCCAACAAAATAAGATATCAACACGGGGTCCAAAAAACACCATAAATCGATTTGCAACCACATCCAGAGAGCACCATAAAAGGTCTTAAGGGCATCTAATGCCCTAAAACTACAATAATAATAATAATAAATAACAATATAAAAAGTAAAACAACGCGGTATGACATTTATAGTTGGCATATAACATGTCAAATGAAAATCATGTGGTATTAATTGATTGGCCTGTCATAACATATTTATTAAGAGCAATGCTAAAAACCGGACTAAATTTAAGAACTAAATTGAAATATCATAAAATTTTAGGACTAAATTTAATGTTTCCCATATCATTATTATTATTCATGTAGCTCAGATAATGCACACAGAAGGTTGTTTGTTTTGGCCATTAAATGGCTAAAAATAGAAGCTAATGAATTGGCGGGCTTTAGGGACTAACGACCGCCGACCGGCATTAATAGCGACAGCGATGTTGTGTTAACAAACGTGATTTCTGAGTCATCATTCATTAAGATGAATTTGGGGCAGTTGGGAAATGCGTCAAAGTTGCACCTATCTTTTCTTGCTTGTTAAGTTGGCAACTTGGCAAAG
The DNA here is from genome assembly GCF_901000735.1 of Corylus avellana. Taxonomy (NCBI): domain Eukaryota; kingdom Viridiplantae; phylum Streptophyta; class Magnoliopsida; order Fagales; family Betulaceae; genus Corylus; species Corylus avellana. Next base: position 4,091,366 of record NC_081549.1, on the reverse strand, counting down.
TTGTATTCGGATTTTTATTTTATTTTTTATTATTTTTCAAATTTCTAATAATTTATAGAAGGGTTAAATACTAAATACTCTTATAGGGTTTTACAACTTTTTTTTTTTTTTTTTTTTTTTTTTTCCCCTAGGCTTTGATTTTTATCTCAGGAGGTCCCTGTGATTTTAATAATAGACCAAATTAGTTATTCTGTTAGTTGACTTAACAGAATTTCACATAGACCAATCAGATGTTGACACGTGACACCTCATTAATTTTTTTAAATTAAAAAATGTTTAAAAAAAAAAAACAAAAAGAAAAGGAAAAAAAATTGGGGGTGGCCATCTGGCCGGATGGGGGTGGTTTCAGTGGGTACTGGGGGTGGCCGAAACCCACCCCCAGTGGGTACTGGGGGTGGCTCGGCCACCCCCTTGGGCACCAACGTGGTGGCTCGGCCACTCCCTTGGAGCCAAGGCCACCCCCAAATGGCCAAGGGAGCCACCCCCAATTTTTTTTCCTTTTCTTTTTGTTTTGTTTTGTTTTTTTTTTTAAATACATTTTTTTTTAAATTTTTTTAAAAAAATTAAGTAGGTGTCACATGTCAACATCTGATTGGTCCACGTGAAATTCTATTAAGTCAACTAACGGTCAACTGACAGAATGATTAATTTGCTCTATTATCAAAACCACAGGGACTTCCTATTATAAAAATCAAACTCTAAGGGGATAAAAAATAAAGTTGTGAAACCCCATGAGAGTATTTAGTATTTAACCCTTTATAGAATCTATTTGTCCTAATAAGTGCTCAGACACGTAAATTTCATTGAAGTTTTCTCACATCTACTCTTTGAATTATTAATAATTCAAATAATAAAATTACTAAAAATCTGTATCCAACAAAATATATCCTAATCCATATACCTTCGGACAACTAATTGTCGAGAGTTTGTACGTTTAAGTGACCGCATACTTTCATTGCAATAAAAATAGGATAAGGTTTTTCTTAAAATTTGGTGGGAAAAAATTCTTCAATTGATATATATTCTTACAATATGTAATTTTCACATCTTTAAGAACAGGAGTGATTGATTTTGTAAACACAGATATGGATAAATTTTTTTCCAAATTAGGTTGGAATAATTTCTTTTAATCCCGTCTAAAAAAATGTCACGTGTTTATTTGCACGTGAGATGCCCATGCATTTTTAAATTATATGTGAGAGTCACATTTTTTATTTTTAATAAATTTTCTGGTAAATTTGTCTTCTTAACTACTAAAAATACATGTTACTTATACGCTAAAGGGTACCATTTTACTGGAAATGACAAACTTCTTTCTTCATCTTCTCCAACGTGTTTGTTACGTTTTCTTCTTTTAACTTTTTCTTTCTGCCATCGTTTTGAGTATAATAGACTAACGTGTGGAAAAGAGTGGCTAGTCAATCATGAATCTCTTTAAGCTCCTTTATTTTTCTTTTTAATTTGGACACTATTGCTAAAAGGAATTCATCTTTTCCCATTATAAGATCCCAACAAAAATTACATTTTTTTTCTTCTGAAATACCGACAAAATTTGCTTGAACTATGGTACAATCCTATAATGGAACTTTGTTCTGCAGAAGTGTGCAATTGTATTGTCTTTGCTTGTCCATACAATACATAAAGGGGAAAAGAATATCACCTTTTGGATTAGCACTAACACATGGTGTGCATCCAAGTATAATAGAATGCTGTTTAATTGTATTCATTTTCCACCTAATCACAGTGTTTAAAATGGTAAAAGAAATCGGATTGGATTCCTTGTTAATCTAAAATTCGAACAGCCTAAAAAAAGGGTGACAGAATTTACATGTCTTGATAAGTAAATTTTACATCTTAAGCTGTCCGAAATAGTCCGATCCCAATCCTCATCCAAAGAAATCACCACATTAATAGAAACATAGGAAGTGATACCTATCATCCCGTGACCATAAACTATATGAAGTTAAAGCATTACCAGTGGTGTCTTTATAATTCTTTTATTTTCTTTTCTTATATATAAAGGAAATATCAAAATAAATAAATAAATAAATAAATACCCACAACAAATACTATGTCGGTTCCTTAAGTATTATGAATACTACAATTTTACCCAACGTGTATGAAACCAAAAAAACTTTGGATTATCAATCTAATATTTTAATATAAAATATTTTTACTTTTTTATTAACTTAAACTTTTGAAAATAACATGTCATTATCATTATAGAAAAAGTAAAACAGCAACACAGCTAAAAAAAAAAAAAAAAAAAAAAAATTAAAAAAAGAAATAGTTGGTCCTTCGGGAAAACCTGGATGCCACGTTGCATATACATCGTTTCGACACGTGCCAAGAAAAGGACAAAATACATTAGTACGAGTGTACGACCTATGGTGTCCAGAAAGCGGGAGCGAAGATTCGTACATCACAAATGCACGTAGTTTCTGTTTTTATTTACCATCTTACCCCATCCCCACGAAAAGACGGATCAGGATCCCCGGCAATACATACAAAATTGCCCATCAGTTTTTTGTTTAAATCCTGACCGTTCTTTACATCTAAGGGTGCAAAACATGACAGCTGTCTTTTGTCTTCTGGAGGAACGCGTTCAAACTTTAAAACAAAAGAAAAACACTTCACGTTCAAATTTCAAAACCCAAAAAAAACCCCACCTCTGCCGCTCCCTTCTTCTTCCTCAGGCCAAGCTAAAAAAAATCCCAGCTTCACCGACCCAGACGACGGTGAGAGAAGCACGTCGTCGAATGGGTTTCCGAAGGGGGCCGTGGTCTACCTGGAGAGGGAGAGAGAAATCAGTGTGAAATAAGAGAAAGGAGGAGAATTAAGAAAAAGTAAAGGTACGTACACGGCACATCTCTTTCCCTCTCGTTCCTCCAAGTTTGGGTGGATTTATGGAAATTTTGGGTGTAATCAAAACCCTTTTTCTTTCGTGATTTGTCAAAAGATCTCCTGTTGTTTTTGGCTGGTTGTGTTTTGTATTCGTAGGTAAGATGTTTGTCAAAATGCCTGAGTGAGATACAGTTTTGTTTTAGTCATATAAAGTTTCTGTAGATTCTATTATTTGAATTAATTTTACTGTTCTCTTGTTAATATTCGCAGGAATTCCATCTTGAAGTCTTTTAGGGTTCAATTTGTCACGAGCGTCTTTCTTGTGTTGGATGTACCAGTGTTCTATCCCATGCTACTAGATTCAAGAAAAAGAAGAAATGGAAAGCTAAAGACCTGTATATCGTTCAAGGAGAAATGTGAAATTTTAGGCAGAATGTTCACTGCTAACTTTCGTTTTGTTTGTAGTTGAGCAAAACCCCATCTTGTGATAGAGTTTTTCCTAAGCGTAAAGGCATGTTGAATTAAGATAAGCACAAGTATTTGGTCATTGATTCATTGCAACTATTTGTTATGTTTTGATCGGTGAATCTTGTAATAAGAGTTTTTTCAAAGTGTAAATGCATGTTGAATTAAGATTTGTACAAGTATTTGGGCATTGATTCATTGCAACTATTTGATATGTTTTGACCGGTGAGCAGATAAATATTTTGCATTTTAGAATTGAGATGACGGAGTGCAGCGGGGAACACGTAATCTCAATTGACAATTTGCGAGGGAACTAAGGTAGCAGTTACGAATTTTCCAAAGTCTCCTTATTCTACAAGAAGTTGTGCAAGAGAGCCTTAGCAAATTGACTATTGATTCAATTATATTAGTAGTAGTTTTCTTATTTATTTCAATAAGTGGATCCTTATTATAAAATTTGCATTCTATATAAAGTTTCCACTCGTGATGCACGCCCGTGTTCTCTCTATCATCACTCAAAACCTAGTTAGCATGAGAAACATCATTTTGATGCACGCTTGTGTTTTTAATATTTTTTAATATTAAAATAATATATTTTAATATTATAATTAAAAATATATATATTAAAAAATATTAAAAAACACAGGCATAATGCACGCTCGTGTTCTTTCTATCATCACTCAAAACCTAGCTAGTATGAGAAACATCATTTTGATGCATGCCCGTGTTTTTTAATATTAAAATAATATATTTAAAAAAAATATATATTAAAAAATACGGGCGTGATGATTAAAAAAATATTAAAAAACACGGGCGTGATGATTAAAAAAATATATATTAAAAAATATTAAAAAACAAAGGCGTGATGCATGCCCGTATTCTCTCTATTATCACTCAAAACCTAGCTAGCATGAGAAACATCATTTTAATGCACGCCTGTGTTTTTTAATATTTTTTAATATTAAAAAAATATATTTTAATATTATAATTAAAAAAATATTAAAAAACACACGCCCGTGTTCTCTCTATCGTCACTCAAAACCTAACTAGCATGAGAAACATTATTTTGATGTACGCCTGTGTTTTTTAATATTTTTTAATATTAAAATAATATATTTTTAAAAAATATATATTAAAAAATATTAATCATCACTTAAAACCTACCTAGCATGAGAAACATCATTTTGCATGCATGGTTATATCCTACGTACAATAAGTAATTAATAGATATAAAAAAATAAATAAATAAATAAAACAAAGAATTATGAAGGTATATTAGACTCTTGGCTATAACTCATGGATCTCCTGCTGTGTGTGTTTCCTTGTGTGATTACTAGAAGCTTCTGGTGCAATAACTTTGAGTCCTTCTTGACAGATGTGGTCTTGAGTGTACGTAGGAGAGGATTGTGGCACAATATCTTCTAGTGTGAATTCCGGCTACCCCGGCTACCGGAAGCGTATTCCGGCTCCCTGAAGCAGATTCTGGCGGAAGGCGGTGGGTTCCGGCAACTCTGACGGCGTCCGCTCCGGCGAACTTTGCCGGTTAAAACTTTTTGCAACTTTTTTGTTTTTTTGTTTTTGTTTTTTAGATTTTTGTTTAGGTTTGAGAAAAAGTAAAAAATATTGTGGCTTTGATTTAGAAAATATAGAGGAATATTCCGAGAAATGACTATTTTAAAGCTTGAGAACTGAAACTCTAAATAATGTCTTTCAGATCTCTCTCAGCGACAAAAATGGACGATTCTCAAGCTGCTGTGAAGTTGCAGAGCTCGTACCGGAGCTTTAGGCACCGGCGCATGTTAGCGGACGCCATTATAATGAAGCACTGGTATTATATATAGTTTGTGTTTTTTTTTTTCCTTGAATGTTAACTGAAAAAAAATGATGATGATGATGATGATGATTAGGAGGCGCCTGGTTCGATTCGCGTCACAGAACAGCAGTACGACTTTCTTCGACGAGAGTTCGAATACTCGGTGGACTCAGATCGGCTTTAATGCTTCTCTGGTCGGCTTTATTTTATGTACTGAAATTCATTTTGTAATCTATATAAAGCAAATGTTATATAAATGGAATAAATAGCATGAAATTCTTTTTCTTTTTTAAACGGAAACTGGCTAACTTGTGGAACCAACCCTGAACTTTTTGAGTAGGTGGGCAGTGAATCGTTTGAAGACGACGAAGCACAAATATTGGCTTTTCGGCATTGGATTGAAGCGGTAATATATAGTCTCTTCCATCTCTTATAAGCCCTCTTTACTTAGTTTATCTCCTCCGTTTCAAATTTATGCAAATTTTGAACTGTACCCTATTTCCTGATTTCATACAAATCTTCAAATATACATATTTTGAACCGAAGATTGATCCACGGCATCGTTATGGGCATTGCTTATATTTGTACTTCAAACATTGGTTGAAGTCCACTGATGATCAGCAATTTTTCTACTGGTAAGGATATTTCATGCTTAAGGGAATTAATGTTCATATCTAATGCTTTGTCAGCTATTTTGTTGATTTAGAGTGTGAAAATATTAATTAAATAATTCAATTTATTATTTTTTTACCGGCTTAAGTTTTTAAGATAGTGATGATTTAATATGGTATCAGAGCAAAAAATCATGAATTTGAATATTGATTTCACAATTTACCCTCAATTTCAGTAAGGGTTAAATACTCCAGACCCCCCTAAGGTTTTTCAACTTTATTTTTTCTCCTCTGGGGTTTCATTTTTATCACAGGAGGTCCCTGTGGTTTTGATAAGTGACCAAATTAGTCCATCCGTTAGTTGACCGTTAGGACTGACACGTAGACCAATCAGACGTCGACACGTGACACATTTTTAATTTTTTTAAAAAATGTATATATATTTTTTTAGGTCCATGTGGTTTTGATAAGTGACCAAATTAGTCCATCCATTAGTTGACCGTTAGGACTGACACGTAGACCAATCAAACGTCGACACGTGACACATTTTTAATTTTTTTTAAAAATGTATATATATTTTTTTAATTAAAAAAATGTATTTTTTTTAATATATATATATATATATATATATATATATATATATATTTTAAAAAAAAATTAAAAAATTAAAAATGTGCCACGTGTAGACGTCTGATTGGTCCACGTGTTAGTCCTAACGATTAACTAACGGATGAACTAACTTGGTCACTTATCAAAACCACAGGGACCTCTTGTGATAAAAATAAAACCTCAGAAGAGAAAAAATAAAATTGAAAAACCCTAGGGGGTCTAGAGTATTTAACCATTTCAGTAAATTCATCCATTCTTATATATTAATATATTAATTTGGAATCCTCATGTGGACCTTCATGTCATCATATATGACCTATATCAAATAATTTGGAATCCTCCCTCATCGGTCTTTGTGGCCTTTATAGTAGTACTAGAGACAAAAGTAAAAAGTTGCTTCCTCGTTTAGAATATGAGCCAACATTGCTAATCGCTAATACTTGCGCTAGTAATTAACTAGTAAGGATTGAGGCAGTTTGTTGCTTGATTACTCCACAGGTTGGATCAAGGAGCTGGGAAAAATATCGATCTGAGTGAATGCCCAAGATCAGAACTCCGAGAACAATGCGTCAAGTACATTAGACCTGTATGTGCTTCCATAGATCAAATTTAATGCTTTTATTTAATGAAATTGACTATCTTTATTCTTTGAAATGAATTTTGTTGCATGATAAATGAATTTTCAAAGGCCCAATTGTTTTAGTGATGACTGTTTGTTTAATGGAATTAGCTAGAGAGGATCCAATATGAATACATCGTTGCTGAGGGGAGAATTATTCACGAGCAAAGTAGACATCACCTTCATACACTAGGAGAGAAGTGGATATTCGTTAGGTGCACCAAGGGGAAAATCTATGTGGGTAAGGTGAGAGATTGAAAAAGCGGGAAAATGTTTTTGTTTCTGTTTTTGTTTGTTGGGACAAGTTTCTCATGTTCCTATTTTTGCAGACAATTAACACATTCTTAATTTGGGTTTGGCGTAGGTTCAGTTTCAATTGAAATTATATCTGTTGAGATTGGGACTCGTGTCTTATGACATGACACAAGAAACACATGTCACAATCTCAACGGGTCTAATTTCAATTAAAATTGGATCCGAGCCAAATCCCATTCTTAATACCTTAAAGAAAGAGAAAGGAAGGTTCCATCATTCTAGCTTCTTGGCTGGAGGTGCTACGACAGTTGCAGGAAGCCTAGAGGCAGAGCATGGAGTTCTCAAGGTACAGTTCTTAGGGAATCATGCATGAGAAAGTTATTGGCAGTGCCAGTAAGTTGCCCGGATCTGAATTCTTAGCTATTTGTTGTCTGAATTGCTTGCAATTCGAATAGTAAATGTAAAAGAGCTCTTATAGAGTCCTCTTACCCAAACATAAACGAGTAGACCTTATAAGACTTACATTTTTTTTGTAAAAATTGCTAATAATTTGAACAACAAAATTATTAGCATTTCTATCCTACTTTGCCCAAGCGGAATCAAATATTTGTTATATAATCTATGGCATCTGATCCTTGAATATTGCTTTGACGTCTCAGTTCATCTCTAATAATAGTGGACATTACCGGCTTGGAAGAAAGACCCTTAACCGCTTTTTATCCTATCTAGAAGAAAAAGGAGTAAACCTTGATGGAGTTCAGGTAACTGTTCCCTCTCATTAGTTTGTCTTTGAAATTTGGAATTGAATGGTCCTGAAAAGCTTGACCAGTTGGAGACCATGATTGTTTGCATTGCTTGTTTTCAGATAGAAACGGTTGAGCTTGTAATTACTTGACGGTATGGTCTGCATTGTTCGAAGGGGAAAACGGCCGGTTGTTGTAGAGGTTTACAGATAAGGGGCAATCAGATTGCAGATATAACGTTGTTAAGCTCAAACCACTTTGAAGACTCACCAGATATTTATCTTCAATAATTATCTTGCTTTTACTACTCTGTTCCATCTTGTTCGTTATGTTATGAGGAACCGCTTGTACCTTGTTTGGGGGGAATAGAAAATTTGACTGCATCTGCATGTTTAGCAAAATTGCCTCTGAAGAAAATTTCTAATTAATGTCGTCATGTGACTTCGGCATTGAACATGTTTAATTCACAAATATTCTCTAGTTTTATACTTGTGACGTTCAAAGAGATTTAAGATACTATAAACAAAATGGAGAGGAGGGTTAATCTACTTCCTAGTTCCTTGGCACTTGCTGTGAAAAGAAGTCCAAAATGTAAGAACCATACACTTCTTCACAAAAAGAAGAAGGAAAATCAACAAATGAAGTACTGAATATAAACGATGATGATAGCCATTGCTCAGAAACTTCATGCTGACCCATCAATATACTTGCTATCTAGTAATTGCTGGTTGGTCGCGAAGGCAGAGATCGCCTTCTCCAGCTGCCCACCAAAGGCCAAAAATGAAACAAATTTAAAAGCTGGTTAGACCAATAATGTGTACCTTTCCGAGAACTTGACATTGAAATGCCAAAAGAGTCACCCTCCAGTATTATGGTATCTAGCTTAAGTTCCAAGGCTGAACAAGCCAACTAAAGAGGATGGATCCCCCGGGGTCGGAGCCCACCATGGCTAAGGCAAAAAATGTCTCTTTGATTGCAACATCAAAATTCACTTTGGCAAAAACCAAAGGAGAGTCGAAAGTCGGATGATATTTTTTATCCAAGTAACAATGGATTGACCTCCGAATTTCAAAGCGTTCATGGGCCAAAGGTAGAGTCTCCAGATGACTCTAGAGAAGTGGCAAAATAGTTTTGGGGCTGAATTGCAAACGGGGGGCAGAGGATTTCTTGATCATCATGCAGAGGAAAAAATCTAGACAGATTGCTATGGGAGGGGATGCTATTCCAATCAGCTTCCACAATAATAGCTTTAGTCTATGGTGGATGTTAAGTTTCTATAAATTCTTCCAATCCTAAACAGAGAGATGATTGTCTAAGGGAGGAGGCTGGAGAGATTTATAGACTGAGCAAGCTAATAAATCCCCATTTTTACTAGGTGTCCAGATAAACTTGTCAACAGCGACAACCTGAGGGGGATGGAACTCATGGTGGAAGCAGTAATAATGATGTAAGATGGAAGAGCAACTGCAACAGATCGATTTGATGATTATGGTGCGGCCAGCTTGGGAAAACAACTTAGCTTTCCAACCATTTATTCTTTAATTCACAATGGAGATAAGGTCTTCAAAGGATTTTTCTTAAACCTCTTGAGAAGGATGAGAAGCTGGAGCCTCTTGAGGTTAAATATTTCCTCAACCGAATGGATAGCCTGAGGTTTGGTGTTTTTGTTGAATAAAATTGAGGATTTGGAAGAATTCACCTTTTGAACAGACCAAAGACAATAGAGATCCAAACAGCTTTTGATAGCAGAAGTTTCAACAGAATTAGCTCTACAAAACACAATCAAGCTACCTGCAAAGAGAAGATGGGAAATCAATGGAGAGTGAGATTTTGATGTCCCTAAGGTTACCCTAGACCTTCTCCATTTCAAGCTTGTTTGCCATTAAACCACAATTTCTCTTCATTGTATGGAAGAGCCCATGAACCAAGATGGAGTTCCTTCTGAATCAGATAATAGATGGTTGGAAACCTAAGTTGCTTTCCTAAGCTAGCCGCACTACTCTTTTGAAATCTGTTTGGCTTTCCAACCATCTAAACAAAGATTCTCATTTGTTTTCCAAGGATAGAGGAAATAGAATTAACTGAGAATTTTGTAACATTCGATCACCAATGATTACAAAGAATAAATTGTACCCACCTCTCTCAAGATTTGGCAAAATGTCAAAGACTTACCTTCTACGTTTAGAAACGGTGCTATGTTCCTTGAAGTTTGATGGTTAATTTCGGTTCGGTCGACATTGGTAGGCGGTCGGTAATCGGTAGGCAGCTAATTTGCCCACCCCTACTCGCGATGATGAGATCAGAATCCTTTTAAAATCCACCTTTCTTTGAGGGGTGTGGATATGGCTAAAGAAGCCTACATGTTTTTCTTTTTGAGAAATTCATTTTTATAGTTTTATGAATTAATATGATATTATTATATTTACATTCACGATTGCTAAGTGTTCTGTCATAACAGGCCATGGCCCTGGAATTGGGGGTACACAAAATTAGAGTGAATTCGATAGCACCTGGGATTTTCAAATCTGAGATTACTGAGGGTCTTATGCAAAAAGCTTGGCTGCCAAACTTTGTCAACAAGACTGTCCCTCTAAGAACCTATGGCACCTCAGATCCAGCATTAACATCAATTGTTCGATTCTTGATTCATGACTCTTCTGAATATGTCTCCGGCAACATTTTCATTGTTGATGCAGGTGCCACGTTACCAGGTGTCCCCATTTTCTCTTCCCTTTGAAATTCATCTTGTCTAAGGAAGTTCAACTTTGTATTAATTAATGAGATAATTCAGTAGTAATTCTTGCCAAAATTTGTTTTGTTCATTTCCTTTGTAGAACATTCTCTCAAATACCTTAGTGGCTTCTGAGTTACGAACATAGCACAAACAAGCCATTTAAAACTTATTCTCATGACACAAACAGGCTTCTTAATTTTCATTAATTTTTATATATGTACATTAACAAAAAAATTACTACAAAGAACAACAAAATGTTGGACAACTCAATAATAAGTTTCAACACAACCTCATAAGTGTAGGTGAACAAAAATTTAAAAAGAATGCATCAAATAAATGATGTGACCTATAGATTCTTAGCACAAAGATCAAGATACTTGGCTACTAATTAAGGTGATTTGATAAGGTGCACCAGATATGACACAACCACAAGGCATAAGAAGGACCGCATACCCTGAGAGGTCCAACAACCCATTATGAAGCCCGACACAAAAGTCGCAGCAGCACACCTAAAGGAAGACCAAAGCAACAGAGAAGACACTAATGAAGGTAGAATAAAAGCCAACAAAATGAGATATCAGCACAGAGTCCAAAAAACACCATAGATCAATCTGCAACCATATCGGGAGAGCACCATAGAAGGTCTTAAGGGCATCTAAAGCCCTAAAACTACAAATAAATAAATAAATAAATAACAACATAAAAATTAAAACTACACCATGTGACATTTATAGTTGGCATATAACATGTCAAACGAAAATCATGTGGCATTAATTGATTGGTCTACCATGACATATCTATTAAGAGCAATGCTAAAAACCGCACTAAATTTAAGAACTAAATTGAAATATCATAAAATTTTAGGACTAAATTTAATGTTTCCCACATTATTATTATTATTCATGTAGCTCAGACAATGCAGACAGAAGGTTGTTTGTTTTGGCCATTAAATGGCTACAAATAGAAGCTAATGAATTGGCGGGCTTTAGAGACTAACGACCGGCATTAATAGCGACAGCGATGTCGTGTTAACAAACGTGGTTTCTGAGTCATCATTTATGATTCGTGAAGATGAATTTGGGGCAGTTGGGAAATGCGTCGAAGTTGCACCTATCTTTCTTGCTTGTTAAGTTGGCAAAGTTGTTTTCGGATTTTTATTTTATTTTTTATTATTTTTCAAATTTCTAATAATTTATAGAATCTATTTGTCCTAATAGGTGCTTGGACACGTAAATTTTGAAATTCTCTCACATCTACTCTTTAGATTATTAATAATTCAAATAACAAAATTACTAAAAGTCTATATCCAACAAAATTTATCCTAATCCATATACATTCAGACAACTAATTATAGAGAGTTTGTACATTTAAGTGACCACATACTTTCGTTGCAATAAAATTGGATAAGGTTTTTCTTAAAACTGGGTCGGAACAAAATTATTCAATTTAATTTATTAAAGTGATATATATTCTTTCAATATGTAATTTGGATAAAGTTTTTATCCAAATTAGGTTGGAATGCTACACATTCTAAAATTTCTTCTCAAAAGTTGGTTCCCAATGATGTGTCACCATCCCATGAGTTGGTGATAAACTTTCAAAAATAATAAATCTCATGAGATAGTGACATGTTATTTAGGAAGAAAATTTGGGATGTGTAACACTTATCTTTCTCTTTCTCTTTCTCTTAACCTCATCTAAAAAAATATCATGTGTTTATTTGCAAGTAAGATGCATATGCATTTTTAAATTATATGTGAGAATCATATTTTTTTTATTTTTAATAAATTTTCTTCAAACTTTGTCTTCTTAACTATTAAAATACATGTTACTTATACCCTAAAGGGTACCTTTTTACAGGAAATGACAAACGTTTCTTTCTTCATCTTCTCCAACGTGTTTGTTACGTTTTCTTCTTTTAACTTTTTCTTTTTGCCATCGTTTTAAGTATAATAGACTAACGTATGGAAAAGTGTAGCTAGTCAATCTTGAATCTCTTTAAGCTCCTTTATTTTATTATTTTTTTTTTCTTTTTAATTGGGACATTATTGCTAAAAGGAATTCATCTTTTCCCGTTGTAAGATCCCAACAAAAATTACATTTTTTTTTTCTTTCTGAAATACCAACAAAATTTGCTTGAACTATGGTACAATCCCATAATGGAACTTTGTTTTTCAGAAGTGTGCAATTGTATTGTCTTTGCTTGTCCATACAATACATAAAGGGGAAAAGAATATCACCTTTTGGATTAGCACTAACACATGGTGTGCATCCAAGTATAATAGAATGCTGTTTAATTGTATTCATTTTCCACCTAATCATAGTGTTTAAAATGGTAAAATAAATCGGATTGGATTCCTTGTTAATCTAAAATTTGAACAGCCTAAAAAAAGGGTGACAAAGTTTACATGCCTTGATAAGTAAGTTTTACATCTTAAGCTGCCCGAAACAGTCCGATCCCAATCCTCATCCGAAGAAATCACCACATTAATAGAAGCATCAGAAGTGATACCCATCATCCCATGACTATAAGCTATATGAAGTTAGAGTATTCCCAGCAATTTCTTTGTAACTCTTTTCTTTTCTTATATATAGAGAAAATGTCAACAAAAAAAAAAAATACCCACAACCGATATTATGTCGGTTCCTTAAGTATTGTGAATACTACAATTTTACCCCGATGTGTATGAAACCAAAAACACTTTGGATTCTCTATCTAATATTTCAATACAAAATATTTCAAATTTTTTATTAGAGCATTCCCAATGGAGTCTGTTCCTTAAGTTTATGGAATATGTCTAAAAAATCACAAAAAAACATTTCACAGCATACTTCATAAATAAACCCTAAACATTAAAGTTACTACAGTAGAACCCAATATTTTGGGTTCCACTATTGCAATCCTTATGATTATTAAAAAAAAAAAAAAATTTGATTCTCTCTTCTCTCCTCTCATATCTCACAATTCTCTCTCATATTTCCTCTCATATATATAATATAATTAAAAAAATAAATATTTTAATGATATAAAAATGACTAAGAAAAGTTATTAGGGTGTATTTTATTATAGAAAAGTAAAAAATAGTTTAAATTCTTAAATATAAAAAAAAAAAAAAAAACAAAAAAAATTACTGTGAATGCTTTTAACTTCAACTTTTGAAATGGACATTATCATTATCATTATAGAAAAAGTAAAACAGCAACACAGTAAAAAGAAAAAAAAAAAAACTGGATGCCACGTTGCATATACATCGTTTCGACACGTGCCAAGAAAAGGACAAAATCCATTAGTACGACCTATGGTGTCCAGTAAGCAAGAGCGAAGATTCGTACATCACAAATGCACGTAGTTTTTGTTTTTATTTACCATCTTACCCCTTCCCTATGAAAAGACACGCACATCATTGTCACAAGCAAAACGGCTCTGATTCCAATTTCATAGTACTGCGGCCCCACTTGTGACCCCACCTACAACAAAGATACGTGGACCCTCCACACCACAACTGATTTTCAGCCCTTCATACACCGATTTTTATTTTAAATTTAAAATTATTAAATTATTAAATTTTAATTATTTATTTTATTTATACGTTTAAAATAGACTATTTTACAATTTAATGAAAATTTTAGGGTATCTCCACGGTATACAACCTCTCACAAGCCAATGAGATGGACGGTCTAGAATCACGAGATTATGCATTTAATACGTCCAAAACAATCTCTCTTTCATTGGTGGGGCCATGCACGTTGCCCGGACGCTAAGAAATTTACTATATTGCCCTCTTAGAAATCAATTATTTCCCACTCTCACACTTTTATTCTCTCACTCTCCAAAAGAGGACGGTCATGGCTTTCAGTCAGAGACTCAGAGCACTTCATCACTCATTTTTTCTCTCTAACTTGGAGATTGCGAAACCCTAGAAATTCATTTTCTCTTTCCTTTTGCTGTTTGGTCTCCGAGAAAGAAGGTACATTTTCTACATTTTCTCCACGCTCTGTGACTTGTTCGGTCCCCGAGAAAAGCAGCTCTCTAGTGGATTTTCCCGGTCTTTTTCGACATTGAACAACAGAAGAAGTTCTCTCTTTTCCTTAAGTCCAGTAATTTGTTACTTCTCTTTAGTTTGGATTTTCTTAAATGATAAAAAAAAGCTCGTTTGGCTATATATATATATATATATATATTCTCTAACTTCTTTTGCGTGTTCATTTTCTTTCTTCTTTGGATGAATGTTTTGCTTGTTCTGTTTCTGTGAGCTCGTTTAATAGTTGGATTTATTGGTTGTTGTGTTGTTGCATCTTTTTCGGATTCATCCTGTAATATTATTAATAATATGATGCTGTTTTGGAGATTCTTAGCACCTCGTTGAGGTTGTTATTTTTTCCTGAATATTTCCTATCAATTTTTCTTAAAATCTTTCCTAATCTTGGCTTGCCTGAATAATTTTTCCTAAATATTTGTTAATTTCTGGGGTTTAATCTTGAAATTAACTTTGTGGATTACTCTTTCTGTTTCAGATAATATTTTGTTATTGCTGTGCATTAGTTTAGACAATATGGATTATTCCTTTCTCTTTTCTTTTTTTGTTACCTTCTACTACTTTATTAAAGGTCTACTACTTTATTAAAGGTTTAACTTAATCATAAAGAAAAATGGTGTAATTTTTGCCTAAATCTGTCTAGTTGTGTTGCCCTGCCCCTAATTAATTTGAGTTATTACCTAAAATTTTTTCTACTATCCTGATTGATGCTTGCCCAATACATTGTTACTTGTCAAAGAAGAAAAGTATGCTCAATACATTGTCTAAATTATTCATCTCGAAGGTGTTAAACAAGTGCACCGTCCGTTGAACACACTTTGTCTTCATAACTAAGCTACTGGGTTTCTTGACACGATTGTGGAAATCTTGAAATCTGGGGTTGAACAGCTTTGGTCAACAAGATTTTCATATGAAATATTGTTTTCCATGTGAAATATTGTTTTTGAATGATAATTTTACTGTTTCTGTAAACTATTTTCTTTTTGAAATAATTGAAATTTGTTGAGGTGTTATATTGGCATCTTTACGAAACCTCCATATTTCTCTGTCAAGTACGTGAAATATCCATTTGCTCTCTTATATTGGTGTATGCATCATGATGTTGTCATTTTTGCATCTCAGGATATTTCTTGAAATTCATGGATTTGGATCTATGGGGCTCATCATATCATCAAGGTTTTCAGATCTCCCTTGTCAATTTTGTATTAGCATTGATCCAACTTGAGTTATACATTGTACTAGTTATGTTATCCTTATTGTAATTTATGTTGTATTCGGATTATTACTTTCTAGTTGCACAGGAAAGCAGTTACAGTACGCTTCCTGGATGGGAATGTGACTTCTACATTGGTTATGGATATGGTATATCTATGTTCCTTACCTTCTTGTCTCTGCATTTTTTTGTTCGTGTTGTTCCTTGTTATATCAATGCACTGTTTCCACATTTACTACCCTTTTCTTGTGGTCGCAGATGTGATAGAAGAAGATGCTTTGAATGAGAAATCTTGTATTCAAGTGTTAAAGATATTGATAACAAAGGCAGATACTGAAATTGATGAACTTGAAGAAGATCTTGTATCCCTTCAAAGTCAACTAGCCTGGGCTGAACATGAGGAATGGCCTGAATTATGCTGTAATGCTCTGACAGAAAAGATTAATTGCCTTGATATTTCAATAAGAAATTTGAAGAATACAGATGAGAATGATATTGAGGTTCAGTTACTAATGCATAGAGAACCTGTTGAGAGAGTACATGAAATAGTGAGGGCTCTACTCAGAAATTATATCCAAGAGAAAGATGAGCAGGTTTGAGTCTGGAAGCTTTCTCATTACTTTTGCCTCAATATTCTGACATGTTCTCTTGTCAAAACCTGACATTAAGTTTAATATACTTTCTTTACACTTTGCAATTTTAATATGAACTGGGTTAACTATAGTCTGTAATGTTCTCCTCAAAACTTAAAAAGAAGTAGGTGCTTTTTCCCAACATTCTTTTCAGATCTACCTTTCTTACCCTCTTTCCTTTTATTATTATTATTTTTTTTTTGTTTTGGGTTTTGGGTTTTGTTTTTTGTTTTTATTCTTTGTGCTCAAGTGATTTAGATAGTTTGTATTCATCTACACTGAACAGCCTCTTGATGCCCTTGCCTTGGACTCAAGCTCAAATGTTCCAAAACATGCTGTTAGCTTATTGGATGAGAATGAAATGTCGAGCAATATTGATTCAAGTATCAGCATAAAGGAAGAAACCAAGGAATCCAGTATTACCGGAAAATGTACAGGCTCAAATTTATCTTTGAAGCTTCAAGAGAAGAAATCAAATGATACAGAAACAATTAAGGTCAACTCAATCCCTTTTTGCTCAAATTTACACTAGTGCATGATTCTCTGCAAGTTTGTTCAAAAGTTTAAAAACTCCAGGAAAAGGTTTTCTGGATTTGAAGACATGGATCAAATGGGTGCTAAACTGCACTGCAACCATTGACTCTTGTTCAGCTTTAGTTTTTTAAGTGCTGTGACCTCTGCTAGCTATCTGTACTTTGTTATGTCTGTTATCATTACTTAGTATATTGGGTTACTCCACACTTTTATTTTGGGACATGTGAATCCATAGCAGTTTTGGAATATTTGAAGCAGGATTAGAAAAAAAAAAAAAATTAAGTCATGTGCCCTTTTGAGTCATTTGATTTTGGCTATTTAGGGATTTCTAAATCCTAAGCCTGAAGTCATTGTTTTCATTTCATTTGTTCATCTTTTTAGTTTGCACTGAAACCAAATTTGACGATAGTAATTTGCAGCTTCATTCTTCTTTCCCCCTATGTTGTGTTGATTATTTTCCTGTATAGGTTATTGCATGAACCTGTCTTCCATTTAGATTACAGTATCAATACTTGTTGCATAAATGATATTGATTTGTGGACGCACTGTTTTTGTTGACAATGATCAGCCTAAAGACAGTACCATAGAAAATTCAAGTGAAGATGCTTTGCTGCATGCAATTGACCACTATAACAAGAAGAAAAAGTTGAGCGGTCCTAATCTGAAAATCATGGGTGAGGAGATTGAAGAACATGAATCCACTCCTATGGTGGATGATATTATTTTAGGGTCATCATCCAACTCTGAGGGAAAGAGAAGAGATCATGGTCAAGAGGTCAAGGTACTGCCCACTCTCTCCTGTCCTTAGTTTACCGGTGCCTATATCCTTTCTCTCTGGTCTTTTTATTTTTGGTAGACCTAGGGCCTTCCCACTTGATCAAAGCTTTAGCTTAATGTTGGATTGCTACACTGAAACTCTCAGATTAGGTGTTCCTAGCGATTTATCACTATCAAAGGGGTCCTTAGTAGATGCTAACCTTTTCTATTCCCTCTTCTTTCCGCTTACAATGAATAGCCTGCAAAAACTATCGGGAAAGGTTCCAGCTCTGATGCTATTAGGGACGCAGCTAGCTGCCCCCTTGGCAAATGTTACTTGAATGTGACTTGAATGTTTGTTTTATTCTTTCTGCTCAAGTGATCTAGATAGTTTGTGTTCTTCTACATTGAACAGCCTCTTGATGCCATTGCCTTGGACTCAAGGTCAAATGTTCCAAAACATGCTGCCAGCTTATTGGATGAGAATGAAATGTCAAGCGATATTGATTCAAGTATCAGCTTTAAGGAAGGAACCAAGGAATCCAGTATTACAGGAAAATGTTTGGCACTTCAAGAGAAGAAATCAAATTATCCAGAAACAATTAAGGTCCATTCAATTCCTTTTTGCTTGAATTTACACATTTGCATGATTCTCTGCAAGTTTGTTCAAAAGTTTAAAAACTCCAGGTGAAGGTTTTCTGGATTTGAAGACATGGATCAAATGGGTGCTAAACTGCACTGCAACCATTGACTCCTCTTGTTCAGCTTTAGTTTTTTAAGTGCTGTGACCTCTGCTAGCTATCTGTACTTTGTTATGTCTGTTATCTTTACTTAGTATATTGGGTTACTCCACACTTTTATTTTGGGACATGTGAATCCATAACAGTTTTGGAATATTTGAAGCAGGACTAGAAAAAAAAAAAAAATTAAGTCATGTGCCCTTTTGAGTCATTTGATTTTGGCTATTTAGGGATTTCTAAATCCTAAGCCTGAAGTCATTGTTTTCATTTCATTTGTTCATCTTTTTAGTTTGCACTGAAACCAAATTTGGCGATAGTAATTTGCAGCTTCATTCTTCTTTCCCCCTATGTTGTGTTGATTATTTTCCTGTATAGGTTATTGCATGAACCTGTCTTCCATTTAGATTACAGTATCAATACTTGTTGCATAAAC
Organism: Corylus avellana; assembly: GCF_901000735.1. Taxonomy (NCBI): domain Eukaryota; kingdom Viridiplantae; phylum Streptophyta; class Magnoliopsida; order Fagales; family Betulaceae; genus Corylus; species Corylus avellana. The sequence continues at coordinate 4,072,328 of NC_081549.1, read as the reverse complement.
GATATTGATTTGTGGACGCACTGTTTTTGTTGACAATGATCAGCCTAAAGACAGTACCATAGAAAATTCAAGTGAAGATGCTTTGCTGCATGCAATTGACCACTATAACAAGAAGAAAAAGTTGAGCGGTCCTAATCTGAAAATCATGGGTGAGGAGATTGAAGAACACGAATCCACTCCTACGGTGGATGATATTATTTTAGGGTCATCATCCAACTCTGAGAGAGAGAGAAGAGATCATGGTCAAGAGGTCAAGGTACTGCCCACTCTCTCCTGCCCTTAGTTTACCCGTGCCTATATCCTTTCACTCTGGTCTTTTTATTTTTGGTAGACCTAGGGCCTTTCCACTTGATCAAAGCTTTAGCTTAATGTTGGATTGCTACACTGAAACTCTCAGATTAGGTGTTCCCAGCGATTTATCACTATCAAAGGGGTCCTTAGTAGATGCTAACCTTTTCTATTCCCTCTTCTTTCCGCTTACAATGAATAGCCTGCAAAAACTATCGGGAAAGGTTCCAGCTCTGATGCTATTAGGGACGCAGCTAGCTGCCCCCTTGGCAAATGTTACTTGAATGTGACTTGAATGTTTGTTTTATTCTTTCTGCTCAAGTGATCTAGATAGTTTGTGTTCTTCTACATTGAACAGCCTCTTGATGCCATTGCCTTGGACTCAAGGTCAAGTGTTCCAAAACATGCTGCCAGCTTATTGGATGAGAATGAAATGTCAAGCGATATTGATTCAAGTATCAGCTTGAAGGAAGGAACCAAGGAATCCAGTATTACAGGAAAATGTTCTGGCTCAAATTTATCTTTGGCACTTCAAGAGAAGAAATCAAATTATCCAGAAACAATTAAGGTCCATTCAATTCCTTTTTGCTTGAATTTACACATTTGCATGATTCTCTGCAAGTTTGTTTCAAAAGTTTGAAAACTCTAGGTAAAAGTTTTCTGAATTTGAAGACATGGATCAAATGGGTGCTATACTGCACTGCAACCATTGACTCTTGTTCAGCTTTAGCTTTTTAAGTGTTGTGACCTCTGCTAGGTATCTGGACTTTGTTATGTCTGTTTTTGTTACTCAGTGTATCAGGTTACTCCACACGTTTTTTTAGTACATGTGAATCCATCAGTTTTGGAATATTTGAAGCAGGATCAGAAAACAAAAAAATAAAAATGGGGGTCATGTGATTACTGTTAGCATCACTGGAGAACTATGTACACGCTAGGTAGAGCAACACTGTTGTATTTATTTTTAGGGGTTTTTATGCCCTTTTGAGTCATTTGATTTTGGTTATTTAGGGATTTCTAAATCCTAACCCTGAAGTCATTGTTTTTGTTTCATTTCCTTATCTTTTTAGTTTGCACTGAAACCAAATTTGGCAATATAATTTGCAGCTTCTTTCCTTTTTTCCCCAATGTTGTGTTGATTAATTTAATAAATAGGCTATTATATGAACCTGTCTTCCATTTATATTACAGTATCAATACTTGTTGCATAAGAATGTTGATTTGTTGACGCACTGTTTTTGTTGATAATGATCAGCCTGAAGACGGTACAATAAAAAATTCAAGTAAAGATGCTTTTCTGCATACAATTGACTACTCCAACAAGAAAAAGTTGAGCTGTCCTAATATGAAAATCATGGATGTGGAGATTGAAGAACACAATTCCACACCTACATTGGATGATATTATTTTAGGGTCATCATCCAACTCTGAGGGAGAGAGAACAGATCATGGTGGAAAGGTCAAGGTACTGCCTGCTCCCCTCTCTTAGTTTACTGGTGCTTATATCCTCTCTCTCTCTGGTCTTTTTTTTTTTTTTTTTTTCCGTTTGTTTTCTTTTGGTAGACCTAGGACCTTCCCTGACCCCATCCCACCCTTTACCACTTGAGCAAAGCTTTAGCTTAGTTGTTGGATTACTACACTGAAACTCTTGGACTAGGTTATCGCTATCAAAGGGGGCCCTTAGTAGATCCTAACCTTTTCTATTCCCTCTTCTTTCCGCTTACAATGAATAGCCTGCAAAAACTATCGGGAAAGGTTCCAGCTCTGATGCTATTAGGGATGCAGCTGGCCGCCCCCTTGGAAAATGTGACTTGAATGTTAGCAGGAATGAGGAAGTCAGAGAGTACAATTCTGCTGCTACTGATAAAATGAAAATCTTAAATTCATCTTCAAACCCCAAAGGCGTGGGAAATCTGCCGAAGACAGACAAGGTACAAGAAGCTCTTTTCTTCACTTAATTTGAATCAGTTTATTAGTAAATAATTTGAATGTGAGACGTCACTCCCTTGGTCCTTGGCTCGAGTAGTGAAGGGGTTGGGTGAGGTTGGGTCAAGTCTTACCAATAGAAGGAGAAAAAAAGAAAAAGAAAAAGAAAGTGAGATCACATGTTAAAGCTCAACTTACCCTTTTCATTAGCTTATACCGCCTTTTGTATTTTCTTTTTCTTTTTTAAATTCAATGAGCAGCAAGCAAATTCTATTGTTACAAGCAGTAGTGCAGAGGCTCTGAGACATGCAGCTGGCCTCAAGAGGAGGGAAAAAGGTTCTGATTCTGATTTCGGTGCTTTGGGACAGGCAGAAAGTGGAAATTCTGATTTAGAGTTACTAAGGGATTTTGTTGCGAAAATTGCGCGTAAAGAGTGTGTCAAAGGATTAAAGATTGCTCCAACTGATAAGATTGATGCTTTGGGTTCATCTGTGAAGACAGAATGCAAGAGGAAAAATCCTCCACAAAAAGTGGAGGTTCAACAAGCTGGTTTTGCTAAACCTGGCCGCTCCTCCTCAACTTCACTTTTAGAGATGCAAGATCAAAGGGGACGAGAAGCAATCAAGCTGCAGATAATGGAGGATGGAAAGTCACAGGCAGAAGATATTCAAAAGGTTGAAGTTGCTACTATTGCCAAGAAGTCAATTTTGAAGGTATCTCTGAAGCCACAAAAGCACAAGGGAAAGAGGAAAATGGAGTCAGATACACCACAGTTCCAAGAACCAGCTTTCCCCTCTATCAGTGTTGTTTCAGATTCTTCTATTTCAAAATCCAAAAGCAAACAAAAATCTGGAGTCAGCACCGACATTGTCATTTTCAATGAGTCTTCGAGCAGGAAGGTCACGAAGAGACTAGTTCACTCTGGCCAATGTAAATCCAAAGAGCAATGTGTTGCTCATGATGACGGCAAAAGTTCCGTTTCAGGCACACGGAATAAGAAAAGAAAGAGAACAGATTTTCCAAGCACTGTAAAGATCCGAGATTCAGCTGTTCATATGGAACTCTCAAAGTTTCCTGGAAGTAAGGAAAATCTTCAGATCATCAACTTCTACTCCGAAGATGATTCCCAAAGTAAGGCTTTAGTTCTTTATGATGATTCTCAAAGTAAAGCTTTAGCTCCGTATGATGATTCCCAAAGCATGGCTTTAGTTCCGTATTATGATTCCCAAAGTAAAGCTTTAGTTCCGTATGATGATTCCCAAAGTAAAGCTTTAGTTCCGTTACCTTATACAGATATTAACTTGGGGAAATTGAAATTAATTGATCTGAGGGCCATTGCCAGGGAACAGAAAGTGCCCAAGTATAGTAAGCTTCGAAAACAGGCGCTGCTTGAACTATTAGTGGACCATTTGCGCGGACTGAGGTATTTCTGAATTTACAAGTGGATGTACATATTTTCCTGTTCTTTTGTTTTCATAGGCGTTCCTATAGTTGCCTTGTTTCGTAGCCGTCCGGCGGATTTTGAATGGTTCAGTTCTACAGAGGACTTTTGAGGTAAATCTCCATCATCAGTAATGGGAGCTCAACAAAAGGTTGAAAAGAAAAGAAAAAAAATAGGGAAAAAAATTTACAAAGATGTAGTTCTGAAAGGATTTAGAAATTTCATGACATTGTCTTTCATATCTTACAGTGAAGTAGTTACTGATAATTACGAAAGTATTTTCTACTGCCATTGGATGTCAGATGTAGCATCAATCTTTTTGCCCACTAACTTGTCATAGGTTTTAAAACCAAGTACGCGAAGGCCTGGTGATAACATCCTCATTTATTTTGCTATTACATCTTTAATTGAAGGTTGATACTATTTTTCACTAATAGAAACTACAGGATCTTTAATGGAAAGAGAAGGGGACCAAAGAATGTGTTAAAGTTGTACTCTTCCCTAAAACCGACTAAAGAGGTGCCTGGACAAATGGGCTTTACAACTTTTCTTTCTTATGTTGCTTACATTTTTTATGAAATTCAAAGAGGCCAGAATAATGTTTCACACTTTCATTTTTTCACTCACACTTTCAAGTAGGGGTAAAAATGCAGACGTGGATAATAGCAATATTCGCATTTGCAAAATGCGGATAATGATTTTTGATATCCTCATCCGCATTTGTGCGGTTAACGCGGATAATAAATGTGGATATTATCCTCTATCCGCATTTAAGGTAATTAGTGTTTTAGACATTGAAATTTTAATTTAGTAATTATTGCTTCTAGTAAATACAATTTTTTTTTTTTTTTTTCAAAAAAAACATTATTTATAGTTGAACACTATTTTTCATATCACACTTTCTAATCATTTTGCCTATAAAGTTTCATCACATACGTTATCTAATATTTAGCTTTTAGTAAATCTATAGTTGGTAACAAGAAAAAACATATAAAAAATAATAATAATAAAGGAATAACATATAAGGCAATTAATCAAAACAAATTAAAAGAGTTCTATAAAAGTAAAATCCAACAACATTACAAATCTAGCAAATATAAGAAATATAAATTACAAATCCGACTAACATAAAGGAATGCGGATGCGGATAATATCCGCATATGCATACTCTAAAACTGCTATCCGCATCCGCATTTATGGATATTAGTTTTTGCTATCCACATCTGCATATGTGGATAGCGGATGTAGAAGGTTATTATCTGCCCGCATTTTCACCCTTACTTTCAGGCACTCTTAGGTGGCTCTTATTCTCCCATTGAATCAAAATTTAATAATTATTTATCTCAAATCTAATAGTTAAAGTGGGTGCCACCTAAGGGTGTATGAGAGTATGAGTACGAGGAGCATTAACGTCAACAGTTGCAATCCCAAAAAGGAGTCCGTACCACCTAAGAGTATTTGAGGGTATGATAGCAAAAGTAATAAAAGATCAAAGAGCAAGTAAAGTTTTTCCTTTAAACTAATAAACACAAATAAAGAAAAAACAAGCATAAATAGAGACGGTATCAATTGGTATTCAGTCACCCAAATATCTTCTTCAAATTGCCATGAACTTTAGAGAAGCATTCTTCAAATTTGATTTGATTTTCAAAGGCAGGGACCGAGGTATTCCTAATTCCTTTGAAAATCTGAGAACTTTTTATCTGTATAGATTTTTTTGTTCAATTGTGGTGACTTTCTTTTTCTACACAGTTTTTGTTTCTAATGGTTGTTAAAACAAGACTTCGCAACAAAATGGAGAATAAATTTCTTGCAAATAATTTAGTAGTCTATATTGAAGGGAAAATTGCTTAGACACAAACAAAAACCATTGTTAATCTGTGATTTACCTTCCACAATTCGGAGCAGGATCTCTTATTGTATGCCAAAATGAGATTAGAACACATTCAGATAGAAACTAAGTACCATAACTGTTATGCAATTAGGGGAATATGTGGTATATAGAATTACTCCGCCAGGGAGAAAGGGTCGCCATTACCCAAACACATTCCTTCCAGGCATTTTCAAGTACATTAATAAATCTAAGCAACTTGTATTAGATCACAAGGACCATGACAGAAATGCATAATTAGACCACTTCTATGACACGAAAATATAAGAAAATGATGACAAACGAGGGCATCAGCATTAACATTATAAATTATAAAGTACCATCATTGTTATTTGAGCTCACAATCCAATAGTAAAATCACCACCAATTGTGTGTCTCAGCCCATAAGCTCAGTTCAAAGCCTCCCCATCCACTTCACCATCACGACCTAACAAAAAAATTACACAAAGCAGGTCAATTTTGCCAGTTATGATATCATATATTAAACAAAACCACGTAACCCCACAAAGGGTTTACAATATCTAAATTTTGAGATATAATCCCTTCCCATGGAAGTTGCCAAGAAAGGGATTAAGGATAAAGAAGGTGAAAACAATCTAAATAAAAATCAATACAGTTCTTGCCCTTGGAAGTTGAATGTAATTACAAAAGTTCTACCCTCCAAGCTTCAATGATGATGGGCATCCCAACATCAATTTGTAAGTTCATATCTTACATAGTAAAACCTGGTATGGTTTTTTTTTTTTTTTTTTCATTGCAAGTGAGGGAAGTCCCAAAAAGAAAAGTTATACGTGGTTTGTAGCCAAAAAGAACATTAGGCTTTGAAACCTATCTTTCTATCTGTCTACCCAATCCACAAAATGTATATACAAGACAGACCCAAGCAATCCATTTCTTTTTGGGGTCAACAAGTCCAAAAATACTAGTTTCCAATAATTTCGATACACCTATAGACAAGGTACATCTTTTAGGAACTATCCATTCAACATGTGAAAGTAGATTGAGAAATCACTAAAACTCACTTGCTCTCCAACTTGAGATCAGCCTCCTTTGCTGCCCTGACAAGATGGATTATACGATATTGAAGTTTTGCATTTTCCTCAGCAAGCTTTTGTGCCTGCAAGTTGCAAGTAATACTGTTATAACTCTCTTCAATACACTTTTTTTGATTTGGCACTGGGTATCAAGAGCTTCACTTCGACTAGTCTCAGAGGTGCACAGGCACTCGGTAAGGAGTTTCTTGCAAGTGCACCTCGGTTAATTTAAGGGGCGAACCCTTAGTCCGATGGCCCCAAGAAACAGTTTGCACTCAGTGAATTTCGAACCTAAGACCTTGAAGAGCATACTCAAAATCCTAGGCTATCCAACCACTGAGCCAACCCCTTGGGTAGAACCATTTCCCTTTTCTTTAATACACTTATATAAAATAATAATAATAATAATAAAAAGCTCTCTTTAATACTATCTAAATGTCAAATGAAGAAGATATAAATGGGTAGAACCTTTTCTCGTTCTGAAACTAGCTCTGCACTTGCTTCTTGTAGCTGTGACTGAAGTTCACTTATCAATCTCAAGTGGTCCTCATTTCCAACATCTGAACAAGTTTGTATACATAGACAAAACAGTTAGAAGTCAATTTATAGCTGGCAGATACTACTGGTTTAGCAAAGTGCCTTAGTACCTACTCTTCTTACTTGCAAGGACAGCTTCAAGTCTTGATAAGCGTTCCTATTGTATAAACATCTGCCGTTAGCAAATTTCAGCATAAATTTAAAAGGGGAAAGAAAAGATAAATACTGCTCATTGATAATCATTATTGCAGGTTATTTACATTGGAAACATTATAAAGCATCTATAAAGTCTAAAGAAAAAAAGAGCTAACAAAAAGTCAAATTGTCCTTATGGGCATAAATTATAATTTAATAAACAGCAATGTAGTTCTCATCTTATTAGGAAACCCTAAATGGAAAGAAGAAACTTGGAATGAGGATAATTTCCAACAGACATAAAAAAACCAAGCATCCATAAATCATCATATATAGTCACTACTACTACAATGTGGCCAAAAAAACAAAACCAAAATAAAAAATATACTGCCAAACATAAGAAGAGAGCAAATATATAAAAGTTGTATTTGGCACCCCAACAGGACATGAAAGCAACAAAATCCTTTGCTCAGAAACTAAACCCAAAAATATCCACTTCCTTTCCTGATTGTTGTTTTGATAAAAAAATTCCTACATATATATATATATATATACACACACACAATAGTACATATTGTGTAGAGTCATACTTTCTCCCAAAGCCAATAAAGATATGACATTCATAGAATAACACTGAGATATTTGGACCTATAATGGGAAGAAACTACATTTAAAATTTGTGACAAACCTTTTTCTATCCGAAGAAAAAGGACCCTTAATTGGACATGGGACAAAAAGAGGAAATTATGGGTTACTTAAGGAGAGCCACAGAAAGTATGAGTTCTGGTGACAAAAGGATCATTGTAAGTAAATCGTGGAAGTCATTTAACACTTGAGAGAACTTAACTGACGTAGCAGAAGCACTAGAAAAGAGAAGAACATGTTTCTCTTTTGAATCCTTGAATATCACAAAGAAGAAGAACAAACAAGAAACCCTCTTCTTTTCTTTTATTTTCTTTTCTTTTGTGATAAGTAATTCTATCTCATTTTAAGCGCAGAGGGACGCAATCCGAATACAAAGGAGAGAACCCCTATAAGGGAGAAAAATCTCCTTTTCTTAAAACAACTCATAACAAGCTTAATTATAACTCAATCATGAAATTAAGTTCAATACTAGCCTTTACATAGGCCACAAATCTAAAGCCATCGAAATCCTAAAGTTACTATAAGACCCTAAACGGGAATAAAACAAAGCAAAAAAAAAATCCTACTCGTCCCTTGAAATTAGGGTACAACTTGTCCCACATCATTGACAAACACAATATGTCAGCTTAACAGCAGTAGAAAAAACTACAATACCGTGACTAACAAAATGAGAACATAGGAGCAGCCTGTATACCATCCTACCTTTTGAAAAAAAATAAGAACATACCTTCCTAATTGCATCTCTTAACTAAGCATGCCCAAATCTCTTTTGAACCAATAGCTACCCATCTGCTGGCATGAATATCCAGCTGCCATGGAAGTTGTCTTGTCTTGTCAAGTTTAGGGCCATAGTTGCACAAAGATATGCTTTAATAATTGGAAATGGTTTCCCAAGTCTAGTCAATGTTTTTTGAGTCTCTAATCATTTTCAATTCACCTTAAATACCCCAGCTTAACAATAGCTTTAAATCACCAAGATTATTATGGTAAAAGTAAAACAGTTTCAACAGTCTATAATATCATACACAAGAGTTTCAAGAATAAAGTACTCTACAATATGCATTCACATAGGAAAAGCCCAAGGAGACTCCGTCATTGAATTGACCATCTTACATCATATGTTCATAATTCTGGGAACAGAACCTTAGATCACAAGGCGTACACCATAACTAAGGCACCTCTTCACAGAAATAAATTATAATCACTACTCCCATAAAGTCCTGGAAAATTCAAATAAACCCAATTCTGACAAAGACATCTCACCACCTTTTCCAAATCCTTCAATCATACTTTGGCAAAGGAGAGGGCCAGGCTTAATAAACCATAAACATTTCCTGAGAGAAGCCAAATCAAAGTACAAAACCTGCAATTCTGCAAATGAGAGGTGCAGGAATTGCTCCCAAACGAGGGAAGGACTGCTAGTGGCCGCTGTTAAACCAATTCACAGCTAATTAAGAGATGTTTCATCTAAGCCTATGGAACCATACATGGACACTGGTACAAAAGCCTTTGGCTATAAAATTTCAAGGTTAGCCGCATGTTCTGCGACTAACTGATTTTCCATGTCTTTGAAGATGTACAGATTAGAGGAAGGGATCGATAAAGGATGACAGTGCTCACTCATAACCTTATGGTCTGCACAATGCTTAATATCCATAACTGAATTAGAGATGCCAAGACACCAAGTTGAGTTAATTCCAAGAAGGTACAAAACTTCCCAAATCGGACCTAACCCATCAATGGTTTATATTCTAAAATTATCAAGATAATATCTAAAGTACCTGCACGAAATTAAATCATAAGAAATTTGAAACAGTAGGTTCCACTAAATGAGATGCAGAAAACAAACTCCATTTAACCCACATTAGTGGCCCAAGTTTGCGGAAAACGCTGAACTCTATGAAATTAGTTATTTGCCTTCACAGAACCGATAAACCTATACAAGGTCACATACATAGAATCAACTAGGACTTGACATGCCAACCGTATTTTCATTTTAAGCAAATAAAGAACAAGAAAATAGAACAAGATGAGCCCATAAACAAATCATTGGTTACTAACTTACCTCAATGCTCTACTTCTTTACAGAGAAAACAGAAAAGGTAAGAATCAAAGTGAAAAGGAAATAGAGTTTCAATTGATATATTTCCCCATCATCGGGTCATGAGAAAACAACCACTGCCAGTTTTTCTATTGGCATAGTGCATTGTAACTATTATATACCAGTCCAATCGGTATAGAATATAGATATAGATACAGAAACATATATATAAACACCAAGGATTACGAAAACCCTAGACAAAAAACGCGTAACGAACCAGATGGAGCGCAAGACAACACAGTGAAATTCAAGAATAGGAAAAAAAAAAGGAAACGGGAAATAATCAAAACCTCGGATTCAGAAGCTCTTTGGTAGAAGGGCTTCAAAATCTCTTCCAGGTCGCTTCGTTTCACCGATTCTCCCATTTTTCCCCCTTTTCGTTCGTGGACGAACAGAGCTGCGCTCAGGCCTCAGAACGACTTCTTCAACGGTCAACCGCGTCTGCGTGCTGCTGCTGCGTTTTTCTAAGCGAGAGAGAGAGAGTGAGTGTGTCTCAATTTACAGAAATGCCCTTGGCCCGTTACGCCCGTACCACCTTTAAACTTTAAACCCATGGGCCCTTAATAACTTTTTTATTTTTTGTAAATAAATGCCGAGGCTACTTCTTTTTTTTTTTTTTAACTCAACTTGTGGCATAACTTAATAGACTCAAAATCTTCTGTTTAAGAGAGTACAAACTTTTTTATGAGAAAAATTTTATACATTCATCTATTTTACAACTCTTTTTATAATATTTAACACGTGTTAGTATATGATTCGAGGTTTTTGTTCACATGCCGACACGTATTAAAAGTTATAAAAGAATTGTAAAATAGTTACAACCATAGTAGTACTCTTTTTATTATAATCAAATTTATCAAAAACTTCTTATGCAAAAAATTGACTGAGTCCCACACACAAAAAAAAAAAAAAAGAAGGATGGTTGAACACTCCAAGGATAGTTCGATCATCCCTTCGCCCTCAAGGGGTGGTGGGACCCCTCTAACCACCACCTTGAGGATGGTTGACCATTCTAAGAGCATTTCCAGCAGTGTAGTTAAAAGGGAGATATTAACTACATTTAGTTATTTTTGTCATTTTTTCTGCTTAAACAGAATAGCTTCATATTAGCTATTATACCTTAACTGCTAGAGTGAATAACTTTATATTGCTATTCACTGTAGCACACTAGATTGTTAAATATAATATTATTTCCACATTATTTTCTCTCTTCTCTCTCTCCCTCAACCTGTCTCTCTCCTCTCCCCCCCTCAACGTTTCTCACTCTTCTCTCTTCTCTGTTCATGAATTTATGATACAAATTCAAGTCTTTTGAATCACTAAAAACTCCCCCCAAAAAATTGAATAGCACGTATATAATTGACAAACTAAAAATGGAAAAATAAAAATAACACACAGGTATGCTGCGTGAATCAATTCTATTGCAATTTACAAGATGATGCAAAAGCGATCGTGGATAAAAAAATAAAAAAAATTAAAAAAAAAAGATTAAAAAATGATATTTAATAAAATAAAGAATGAAATAACGAATCTGTTGGAGTTGGTATTAAAAAATGAGTAGTTAAAATAGAGAATTGTACTTTTTGACTAGGTAAAATACCTCTTACTGCTGGAAATGCTCTAACTTATCATTTAAGGAATAGTTAAATCACCCTAACCACTACCTCAAAAGTAGCATACTACTATTTGAAAGATGTGGTCAAAGCACTCCATCCATCTCTTAAGTGGGGTGGCCAATTTGGCAACTATCTTAGAAGGTGGTCCGGCTACCTCTTTACCCTTTTTTTTTTTTTTTTTTTTTTTAAGGTGTTTGGCAGACAACAACAACCCTTCACGACATTGTTTGTAGTTAAAAATATAATAATAATAATAATAATAATAATAATTGATATAGGAAAATGAAAAAGTGGTATTGGAAAGAGAAAAAAAATTTGTTTTATAGTGATTTTTTTATTTGAATATTAATAAAAAAATAAATAATGTGATATAAAAGTAAGAATATTTTGACGTTGATTTTTTTTGAAAAAAATGAAGTGAATAGTGTGGGGGGATGTGGTGTAGTTTAACAAACAAGGTTTATAAACAGCTTGAGTTGAAGGAAATTGCAAGCCCGAGAATTCTCTAAATTGCAAGAGACCCCAATCCTTAGGGACTCCATTGAAAGTTTGAAACAAGTCATAACAAGATAATCTACATTTATGAGCTGAAACTTTGTATTGCATGCTTCCTTCTATATGTGCATGTAAGTGTGCAAAAGTTCATGTGTGAGCTCGCTTAACATTTAACAAAAATCACACCAGTAAGCCAAAAAACAAAGGTTAATAAATGCTATTCCTTTCTTTTTACTATTTATTTTTGAGAAAACTGTGTCATTTATGCAGTAATTAGTATTACAGCATCCTACTGTCCTACAGAACAAAGAGCAACACCATGCAGAACTGTAAATGAGTCTTTAAACCTAGCAAGAGTGATTTGAATCTGAGAAAATGCCATTCTGTGTAGTGATTTCACAACTCAACAATATCCCATTGGAAGCTGAAGATAAATCCACTTACTTTAATATATAAAGGTAATTGAATCAGTACACCATGTATTACAATAACCAATATGCTTCTGCTCACCATGTATTCATATAACTTAATGCTTTTTAGATTTATGTCATAATTTTCTTTCCATATGAGAAAAAAAAAAAAAAAAGAAAAAAAAAATCAATGCTGTCCAAGAAGTAAAGGCTTGTAGAAAGCATGGGTTTGTGCAATCTCAATGCGCTCCCGGGGATCATTCAAGTTCTCATCCCTCAGTGCTTGTAGAATAGCTTGTGATGACTGTTCCCTGAAGTTCCATAAAACACACGGGAATTAAATTCAAGAGCTGTGTGGCTTTTGGTCATGGCAGAACTTTATTCAAGAGCTTAGTTTTCGATAAAAAGGAGCAAAAGGAACAAGACCCCTGATTGTTATTGCTCATGCATAGTTTGCTGCACCATTTGAGACAACTAGGGTTCCACAAGGAGTAAATAACAAGTAGAGTATAGGTTAAGATCACAAATGAGATTTATGAGTTGCAGGAAATTTACCTTGTGATCAGTATTTTATATAGTGTCTTTAAGATGGGGCAAAGCTCTACAGGAGCTACAGGCTTGTTTTCTTCAGGATGCAGTACATTTAGGCTAGACTGGCTCAGAAGTTCATAAAATGCCTCCACTGCAGAGACACCCTGGAAAATAACAGGGCAGATAAAGTATTATCATGTGTAAGATGCAAGACAAAATAAGAGAATATTACTAATTATGAATCTAAGAAGGAAAAAAATCATTTTCCTCTGCGAGTCCAGACTTCTTGTCCAACTGATGCACCAGGGGGCACAAAATCTCCAATCATAGGGTATTTATTTCTTGTACTTTCAATGAAGTTGATGATGATCAGATAAATGTGATAGAGACATTTCTTAATGATTTCCTTTGGGGATGCATTTAGTGGGAAAATATCTAAGTATTGCAGCTATTAGTAACAGAATGCAAAACAAAAACTGTATATGTTATATTTGAAAAGGAAGATCCCTCAGATCAAGCTGAGAATGTTATACATGAATAAAACATGATCTGAGTCAGCACAACCACCCAGAAGTAATGCGAATAAAACACAACTAGTTGTGCAAATAAAATTATTAGAAATGTTAATGGTGCCTTCAAAAGAAACTTAGGAACATGTCAATCCCATGGCCAGTAGAATCTGCATGAAATGTTAAAGGTTAAAAATGCCATAGATCTGTTCAAGAATTGAAAGAGAAGTATGCACTGGTTGGTTGGGGAAAATATATCTAGATATCAACATTTTTTTTTTAACTTCTTATAAGATGAAACTTTCATCAACCTGCAAAAGCCAGTTAGTCCTGCTTCAGGTTGCTCCCAAAGTTTCCCTAACGTACTGCCACGGCCTAACATGGTCAATAATTGCAGAATTTGATGCATCTTAAATCGGTTCTGAAGAAAGAAATAAATCAGAATCATTACCTGAATCATTCCTTTGCCACTGATGCTATCACCCATATCCAGGTTTAGTTCACCCTTGGCTAACATCTGGCCATACCATGCATTACGACCTTTTAACAAGGTAACGTAAGTGTCAGCCAGCAAAGGCCCTGCAAGCTTCTCGGGCTCTTCAGCCAACAAATGGGTAATGAATATCATCTCTGACGTACAATGTGCAAAATATACTGATTTGCTGGTAGCACTCTCATTGGTAAGGGCCGCCACCATTCCTGAGAAAACCAAAATGGAAAGTGGCAATGTAAACTCTGGATTATAAACCTAATCTCACTAACAAGAATTTGAAGTTCCCATAACGAGAAAAAGAAAAGGCAAGCATTTGTAGTGATCAAAATATATTATTGCAGAGGTAGCAGCATCTTGTACTAACTAAAAAAATGTCAATATGCATTATCTGTGGATATAACCTTGTCATTTGTGTGATGCTTGTATGATGTATGTGTATGTATATATACACTAAATTGATATGTTTTGGAGAATTCTCAAATAATAAATGTTTGGGTTTAATCAATTCCTTTTTTCTTTTTTTTTTTATGAAATGCAGCAACCTAAAAGGTGGAGGCAAATTTTGTTCACTCAAGGATTTTCTTTTTTCTTCTTTTCAATTTTAGATACTGGGTGGAGTCAATCTTTCTTTTATTACTGGGGACACAGGCAAACGTTTTTGAACTTCATCCCATAAAGATAAGACAAAAAAACTGATAAAGGGCATAAAAAAATCACCCCAAGAGGTCATCAAAAATGGTTCTATATCAAAATTGGCATGGAAGTTCCTGTTTGCCCTAAAAAGATTCTGAAATTTACCAGCTCCAATGGCATAAACATTCTTCAGGCCACCCATGACTTCATGTGTGATAAGATCACTGTTATCCCAGACAGTAAAATGGGGTTGCCTTAAAAATTTTGCAAGAGGTTTCCTCCACTTCTCAGCTCCACAAATTCGAGCATTAGCATATTCCTTATTGTAAATTTCTGACGCAATATTTGGCCCACCAAGATAAAGTATATTCTCCATAGGTATTCCAACTGCCAGGTATATATACCAATGATTAGTGAATGAGGGGAAACATAATATTTTATGACTAAGAGTCTGTTTGGCCCAACAATTTCGCAAGTCAAATGTGTGTTTTAAACAAAATCACAAAATGTGTCTCGTTTGGGAGTGCGTTTTTAAAAAATTGTGGCTTGAAAATGTGAAAAAATTAAAAAATAAATAAATTAAAAAAAAAAAAAATTACGTTTTCAAATCGCAAGCAAATGAAATATGTTTTTAAAAACGCACAATTTTAAAGGTTATAGTATGATTTTAAAAGCCAAACCACAATTTTACCAATTGAGTAAATGCGTTTTTAAAAATTGTGTTTTCAAATCACACATTTTGAAATCAGTATTTTTTAAATCGCAAACACAAACAGACCTCAAGTCAAAATTGAAAAGGAGAAAGATAACCACACAAGTGAAAAAAAGAAAGTACAAGAACAACATTGAGAAGAAAGAAGAAAGGTAAATAGTAATATAGAATTAGCATAGCCATAAACAACATAAATTATAAATATCTTATAGCGCACACCCCACCCCCTCACCCCCCCCAACCCAAAAAAATAGGAGGAAAAAAAAGACAGAAAACCTAAAAGGTGTAGGATGAAGCTCCACAAATTCACAGAGCAGACTATAATTGTGCTCTTATTGATCAGAGAGAGAATTTTGTGAGGTGTTCATGAGAGCTTATCCTTCCAAAATTGTTAAAACTAGAGAAACTTTGTGTTTTCAAGCATGCCAATTCCACTGCTCGACATGCACCAAGAGTTCTGCTTTTCACTCCCATCACTCCTACGCAGACTTGGCAAAACAGGTATTTGATATGACCCGTTTATAACCCGTTTATCCTATGCATGTTTTTTTATACTAAGGTTCATCTAGGTATCATAAAGAATAATTGCATGCATAGGATAAACGGGTACCTGTTTATTTGCCAGGTACCTATTTTGCTAGCCCGTCCTACGAACTCCTGAAGCTCGTATCAGTAGTACACTACCTGATTCTACCATTTTCCAAGTAAGAAAGCTCTTAACAAATTCATGTAAAAACGGTAGTTCTTGATGTACTTCTTAGTTTCATGAAAATAATTGTTTATGTTAGTGATACTACTTCAAAAGATCTTGCTCTTTCAATATATATATCAACCCTGACCACCACTGCATGTATATGATATAGCCAAACTAACAAACATTTAAAACTTTTCTTTCCTTGCAAAAAGATGCCAAAAAATCTGCTCACTTTTATCTATAATAAGCAGATAAAGGTAAGAAGTGTCACAACAAGAAGACTTGCAAAGCAGAGAGCGAGAGAGAGAGAGAGAGAGAATTCTTACTTGCCCGTTTAATCATTTGCGTGGGAGTTATTATGTGGGGAACAGGATCCAACGCAGCCTCTATTCCCTTTGCCAAAGAGATGATGATAGGCACCGTGATTCTCTCCTTCCAATAATTACTAATCTCTTCAAACACCTCACGAGTTTCAGTGGAAGGCAAGCCATTGACCACAATATCAGCATCCCAAACAGCCTCCTGCAGATTAGTCACAACCTTCAAAGGACAAAGTGGTGTATCAATCATGTTCAAGCAAAATCCATCTTTCAAAATCTCATCTGCATAGAGAGTCCGATCACCTAGCCTCGCCTCAACATACTTCAAATATGCACAGCGCCGGATCAACCTCCTCAACACATCCTCCCTAGAATTGATCACTTCAAAAAGATGTTCAGCAGTGGCTCTATCCACAGCTCTTCCAGGCCTTCTCCATATCCTTATTTGTACCTTCTCTCTGTATGGACCATAATTATCTTGAAGCAATGCTGCAAAAACACTCCCCCAAGCACCTGCCCCAACACCAACAATCCTTAATGGATCGCCATCCGCCTTGCCAAGAAGGCGGCGAAACTCATCAAGCTTCTCTTCCAACCCATTACCGTGCTGAATAGACCCGTTTGAGTATAAATTACCACCCACTCTCTCAATGCTTCCCACCATCTTCTTCACAGTAAAATGAATATACACCAAGAAATCAGTAAATGAACACCAGCATAGAAGACCCGAATCTTTATTTATGTCAATCAAGTGTCCCTTTTCTGAGTTTTCTTTGATTTGAAGCTCCTAGCTCCGATTGATGAATGATGATAGAACTTTCTCAAGTACTATACCAGAATTATAAGGACAACCCAATAAACGGCAAATCCCACTTCTCAAGTTACCATATGCATCGAAAGAAACAAACTTATTGGTAGATTTCTTTCACCAAAACATTCCCACTAAGATATTCAGGCTTACCAATCAAGATTTTTTCTTCTACCCCAAATTCAGCAGAAACAGAACAACCCAAGAAAAGGACCAGTCTGTTTATTCCCTCAAGACTTTCTAGACAGCCCATAATAAAAGCGAAACGCACATACAAATTCAAATACAGCTTTGTTTTCTCCGTCCGAGTTTGTTCATCTACCAAAACTACAAACTAAAAACAAGAAATTAAAAAAAAAAAAAAAAAAAAGTAAAGCTTTAAAGATTCAAAGTCAAAAAAGTCCAACCTTTCAGACGTGTCGGTAACGACAAAGCTTGGGATTCAATGAATGGGCGGCCGTTCACTTGTTGAATTCCTATCAGTCCAGACCGGCATTGTTGGAGGGAAAGCAAAACATACCGCATACAAGATAAAGCCAAAAATGCGTGAAAAGGGTGAAACCACAGCTCGCTAGCTGTCTCTCTGTTCACATTTGCCGTGTTCGATCGGAGAGAGAGAGAGGCATTGATGGGGTGCAGTTGGGTTGCCATTAAGCATTAATAGTTTCTGGGCGCTGCCAACTTCCCCAACGGTCATTAATATCCGATGACTTCCTTTTGGTGAAACTATTCACGTAATCCCGCACTGTTGTATCTTCTATTCCAGACCAATAATGTTAAGCCACCTCACCGATGTTAGAATTTTTTTCAATTATAATCTCAAACTTTTAATTTTTGTAAGGTCATTATCCTAATAATTTTTGCCTTTCAATTTCTTTTTTTTTTTTTTTTTAAATGAAAATTATCCAGATCTACAGCTAGCCATGGGCCAATTTTGGATATTTTGACAAAAAAAAAAATTAAAAAGGAAAAATAAAATTCTTGAGATACCAATCTTGAAAAAATTAAAAGTCGGAGGTTATAATTTTAAAAACACTGATATTTTCAAGAGAATAAGTGAGGTTTCCAAAAAACAAAAAAAAGAAAAAAAAAAGGTTATATTAATAGCATATTTGAGATTGTCGTAGACAAATAGAGCTTTTAAGTCAAAAGTATTTTGGCTATTTTTAGGCTTTTTGAACCCTTAAAAGCGCTTTCATTTTTTTTTACCAAACATGTATTTTTTTTTTTTTTTTTTTCAAACGGACTTTTTGAGTGTTAAACGCACTTTTAAGCCACGCACACCCAAATAAGCCCTAAGAGCATGTTTAAGATTATGTTTGAGAAATATAGCTTTTAAGTTTTTTTTTTTAAAAAAAAAAAAAAAACTTTTTGACAAAAGTTTCATTTTTAAGCTTTTGCAAAAAGTACGTTTCAGCTATTTTTTGCTTTTTGACCCTTAAAAGCATTTTTTTTTTTTTACCAAACAGATACTTTTTTTCTTTAAACAGATTTTTTAAGTGTTAAACGCACTATTAAGCTTATTAGACGCATACCCAAATAGGCCCTATGCGGGTGTGTTAGAATGGAAAGAGTTTAACTTATATTATGATAAGCCTTAAAACCCCACTTTTACAGCCTTCAATCAACAACTAACACATAAGCAAAAACATAAAAGGTGCACAAAAATAACCTATATTCGGATACACTAGATTTGAACTCAAAGAAAAAGAAAAAATGCTGAAACTCAATACCCACGGCCAAAAATGCTGGCCATAACTAGCAACATCCACGGTTGGGTCTGGCCGTTACCCAGTTGTGGGTCACCCTCTCTCGTGCCGTGAATCACCTTTTCCTGTTTTTAGGGTGATAAAATTTCTAAAAGGTTAACCTTTCCCCTCTAAGTTTTAGTTTTGAATCTAAAAATAAGTTTTGAGACATTATAAGCGGGTTTTGAGGCTGGTCACAGTCAGCCAGACGAATTTTGAGGCTGGTCACGGCGTCGTGGGTCTAGCCCGACTAGGTCTAGCTGGCACTGGGTGTTTTTTTTTTCTCTTTCTCATTTTGATTTGGTGTGTTTGTTCCCACTTTCATTTTTTGCATTTTTCTTAAATTAACCATATGTCACATGTGATTGAATGCTATAAAATGGTTAGTTTATACCAGGACCAGATAATAGGGGCTCTCTAAAGGAAAATGTTTGGGCACTCGACCTTTTACTCTAATCTCTTTTTTAAAATAAATAAATTGTTTTATAAACTTTAACAACTAAATTTAATTTTTTCGTGTCCCTATATATTGTTTAAAAAAAAAAAAAAAAAGTGATTATTTAGTTATTTGACATAATAAAATATCCTGCAAACAATCATGTAAAAAACTTTTAATGAAGGTTGTAGTAGCCCTAGTAGCATCTTATTGAGTTTTTCTTATTAATATATTTAATTTAATTCCTGATCATATAATTTAAACAATTAATGTACTTTAATTTCATAGTCGACTATAATTATCGGTCCACCATAAATTATATATAGGAAAAATACATTTTACCCTCCAAACTATCTACCCATTTATACTTTGATCTCCAATGTTTAAAAAATGACACTTAACCCCCCAAACTTTTAAATTGTTGCAATTCGACTATTTTAACTTTTTTTTGTTTTTTTTTTTTTTTTTCCAAAATGCCCCCATCCCAAGTTAAAAAAAAATAATAATAATAAATAAAAATTAAGGGGTGTTCGGTCTGGGGTGGCCGAAGCCACCCCTAAGCCCAACTGGGGTGGCCGGCCACCCCTTAATTTTTAATTTTTTTTTTTTTTTTTAACTTGGGATGAGAGCATTTTGGAAAAAAAAATAAAATTAGAATGGTCGAATTGCAACAATTTGAAAGTTTGGGATGAAAGTTAAGTGTCACTTTTTAAACATTGAGGACCAAAATGTAGGGAATAAAATGTATTTTCCCCTTATATACATATATAGGTTCATTTATAATGTCTCATTCAAATTATAAATTTATGTATCAATATCATCGACTCCAACATCCAAATCAATATCAAAATTAATACATGAGTTGATAATGGAATGGTGTTGTGTGCTGATTTGTTTGGTGACATTAATTTGCAGTACCTACCTCGCCCCATTCCGTTGATTATTTTATTAATTTTCACATTAATTTAATTTGCATAGTGAAGTTGACATTATAATTTTTTTTTTTTTTTTTTTTAAGTTGACATTATAAATTAGTCTCACGTAAGGATGCTTATAGTTCAAGAAGGACCAAATAATTCAATGATTTGTGCTATAAAACTACAGCTAAACTTATTTTCTTTTTCTTTTCTTTTTTTGTCATCTCAAAACATAAATACATGTGTCTAAATTGAAGAAATTGCCATTGAGAGGATTTTTTGCTCTCATATATTTTCGTTACTAAAATAAAACCCACTCATGAACATGAAAATGTTATAGAGGACGATAAGGTAAATCAGTAGTGTTAAATACCCAACTTTCATCACATTTTCGTATAAGTTATAACTGTTCAACTGAGTTGATGTGACAGTGCCAATCAATTTTTAAATTTTTATTTTGTTAATAAAGGTTGATCCAGGGGCTTAATTTATGGAGCACAAACATCTTCAAGTATATTAACCAATGGCCATTTGGTAAAATTAAGTCTATTTTGAAACGTGCGATTTGAAAAGAAATAGTGATTTCATAACGCAGTTAATAAAAATGCGATTTTTAAAAATACAATTAAAAATTTAATAAAATCGCGGTTCGACCTTCAAAATTGTGCATTTTTAAAAATACATTCCCGTGCCTATGGTTTGGAAATTTTTCTTCACATTTTCAAATCGTTATTTTTTTTGTTTTTCAAATGTACACCTAAATGAGAAACATTTTACAATTCTGTTTTAAAACAAGTGTTTGGTCTAAAAAATAGCAAGGAAATACACGCGACATGTCACCATGTGAGTTTTGACAAGTGGTGCAATGAATGTTTGAGGGTTTTAAATAGAAGGAGAAGATTGAGATCTTAAATCAAAGTTATATGGTTGGTTTTGGTCAGAAAAATCGACCTCTAAATAGTAGACCAAGTTGGCAAGCATTGATTTCCTTAAAACACATTGTCAACACCTTAAAGAAGCTTAGAAATAATCAATCTTTTGTCTATTTCATGCAAGAGAGGAGTAAGAAGGATGAAAAGGGAAATAGGTTGCATAATTATTTCTGGGAAACCAAAACATAAATCTAAACAGCATCTCTAATGATCATGTGTTTTCTAGTTTTTATAATGCATTAGAAAACATCATTTAACAATATGAGATGAAGAGAATAATTGATTGGCTACTGTATTTAAATTATATTGTTTATCAATTTTATTTTATTATTTTTTAAAAAAAAAAACTCTTTTCTCTATGTTGTAATTTATTGAGTGTACTTTACCAAAAAAAATATAATTATCACCCCTCGGACTTTAATGTAAATGTCAATATAATCTATACATTTTCAATTTAAACAATTTAGTCTTTGTAGATTGGATTTATGACAAATCAAACATTCTCTTAAAATTTACATTTTGTTCACTATGGAATCATAATTTTAAAAGGTACATCAAAAAATATGGGAATAATAGTATGGAAATAAGAGCGTGTATAACGTTTTTCTAGTTGGATCATTCCACTTATAATTCTAACTTGTCTTGTTTGTTGCTTCTAGTTCTCCAT
This sequence comes from Corylus avellana, assembly GCF_901000735.1. Taxonomy (NCBI): domain Eukaryota; kingdom Viridiplantae; phylum Streptophyta; class Magnoliopsida; order Fagales; family Betulaceae; genus Corylus; species Corylus avellana. The sequence continues at coordinate 4,050,409 of NC_081549.1, read as the reverse complement.
TATTTATTCATTATAAGCAACATTGTGGTATTTATAAACGAAAAGATCCATGGCTGCATTATCCATTATGTAACACGTCATCTCAATGAGACACAATATTGTTCGTTTTTTGCTCTCATAATCCAGACTTCACAGGAGGTCACTCATCCTGACACTACTTTCGTAGAAGCACGCTTAACTGTGGAGTTCTGATGGGATCATGACCATCACTATTTTAAAACGCGTTGTTGTCATTAAGGGTGTAAGTATACATTTAACTATATCTCCATCTCTATACCCAAGCGATGTGGGACGCCACACATTAGGCTGAAAATTATGAAGGATCAACTTACTTGACAACAAAATTAATTATAATTAACATAAAATTTTAATGGAGGGGTTGATTTGTTACAAATGCAGAGACTAAATTGTTCAAATTAAAAGTATACGGACTATTTTGTTATCATTTTTATTTATTTTTATATGTGTTGTGATTCAAATTAGAACCTTCCAAATACTAGAGACAAGAATAACTATTCACCTAAAGGCTGAAGGGATATCGACACTAACAAGTTGCAAGACTGTCCACATATTTGTGGATCAAGATCAAAAATCAGGATTGCAATAATTGAGACCAACTTAGGATGCAAGTTGAATAATGTTATTTTTTACGTTTATTTATTATATTTATGATATATTTATTGACATAATTTGTTTTAAATGGTATATATATTTTAATTAAATGACTTAGAAAAATTACTTCATCAGCTAATATAATATGACTTTGAATTTTGATCGAATAGTAATTTTAATAGTCACATCATTATTAGTAGAACACAAGTAGACTACTTAAAATTACTTAATATAATGTAAGTGTAAAGAATATTATTATTGTTCCTGTACACAATCCCACACTCTAATCCACAAATAAACCTATGAATTATTTTAAGATGAAGATTAAATTTTACAGATGTAATAATATAAATTTTTACATAATGAATTATTTTACAACAAAAATAAAATCTAAAAATAAGGGATAAAATGAATCTACCTATTTTACCTATTGTAGTGCCTGTCAACATAGCAATATATATTTTATGTGAACTGATATGAGGAAAAATAATAATAATAATAATAATAAAAGTAACTTTACTATCTTATATTCTTATTATCTTAGAAATCAGAATGGAGCTATAAAAGCCTTGTAGAGAGATCACTGAATACTTGCTGAGATACCCAGAGAGGCAGAGAGAGACCGCACCGCAAGGAAGATGGAGACCAAACCAGCAGAGATCAGTAGCTCAAAGATGTTTGGAGGGTACAACAAGAGGTACAAGCATTTCAGCCCCACGCTCGGCTGCTCCATGACCTTCCATATCTACTTCCCTCCTTCTCCTTCCCATTCCCACAAATTCCCTGTAAGTCATCATCTTTTTGACCATTTCCATTTTCTTTTACGGACTTTTTTTTTTACCCAGATTCATTTACTTGGTTTTCCCTCTAATTTCATACAATATTCATTTCCTGGGGTTTTAGTGTTCATGCAAATGTTGCATTGTATCATGTGATGAGATTTTTGTGTCTGGTAAATTGTACATGTCAAATGGTACACGATATTATCTGGGTGATTGCATACAGTGAGATTGCTAGATGATAATAAATTTTGCTTTATATCTTGGGTCATAGTCTTTAAAGATTTTGGCTAGGGTTTTCTCTGGCTATGTTCTAGCTTTCAAGTTTAGAATGTTAACTCCGTTTGCTGCATATTCTGATGGTGGAATATATTATTAAATTTATTTACATTCTAATTGATGACATATGGAACTGAAATTATTGTTTTTGATTCCAAATTAATCAGTGAATATCTTCCCCAGCCTGAACCCAATGTCATTTGAGTTGCTAAAATTCTGGCCAACTTTTAGGGACCTTATGATTTAGAAAAAGAGAAATAACTAAAACAGATTGTGAAAAAGAAAAAAGAAAGAAAGACAAAAACTGATATGATCATATTTACCTCAATTCAGTTGGGGCGTGTGCCCAAAATCTTGATCGGAGCAACTAGTTTCCAAATCCAAAAAAACCGTGATTTGGCCTCTGATAACGCCCTACACACCACTGTGTATGCATCGTTGGTCATCTCTCCAAGGGTTATTCTTGACAAGAAATTTAAAATTGTGGTAGGAACTTCTGAGTGTGCCTTGCAATGAAATGTGAAAGTTATGTGAGATGGATGAAGAAAGCAAAAAAGTTCTCCAATCACTACATTGTAATTTGGCCAAGGTTCACGGAAGTGAAAACAAACACTACATTGTAATTTCAATGCCAAATATGAGAGCTCCACAGGAAAAAAGTTGCATGTGCCTGCTTTAGTTTCAATTTTATATCATCATTCAATTTGCAAAATCATGCCTGCAAGGCAGCAAATATCAATCAATATTTAGGTGTGTAGTTGCATTGTTACATAACAATTTTTTTTTTTTTTTTTTTCTTTCTAAAGGAGTTTCAAAACACCAAACTACTGCACCTAAACATATTCATTAATTGATTTGTTGGTGTTGTTACTCTAATATTAATGTAGTATGTGGTGCATTAGAATGCATGATGGTCACAGTTCCGAGGTCTTACTTTCATCAATGAGCAGGTACTTTACTGGCTCTCTGGCCTTACCTGCACAGATGAGAACTTTATAATCAAGTCAGGAGCCCAACGTACTGCTTCGAGTGAAGGTGTTGCTTTGATTACCCTTGATACATCTCCAAGTAAGTCAGGGACCAATCTAGCATTAATTTTGACGTTTTAACCCTTACATGTCACTTTAACTACACTACACACTTAGAATTTATACCAATGTAGTATTTGCTTAGCTTGATGCCATGGAAGTCACATGCAACTAAGTAAAGACCAATTTAAAAAACCAGAGTGGGTTAAGTGTATGCTTTGCCAAGCAGTGAAACTGTGTTTCACATTATTGTTACAAGATATATATATATATATATATATATATCATTTCATGACTGCTGAGTTGAATCTATAAAGATTATTGAATTCTGAATTTTTATTTTTATTTTATTTATTTATTTATTTTTCTGGTTATAGCTCTGCAATACAGGATCATGTTTCCATTTTCATCCACTCAGAAAAAAAAGTTGTTACCATTTTTATCCGGAATAGCTCAATTTTGTTGTGTTTTTGGCTTATCATGCCAGCTCGCCTTAGGCTCTATCTTCCATTATTCTCTTTGCTGGGGGCAGAACAGGGAAAGCTTTTGGACTTGTTAGCATGCCATGGATAATGATAATATATATACATATAGTAAATTTGTGGGGAAACATATGCTAAAGTAATACTAGACCTATTGACCATGACCTCATTTATTTGTTGTTAGTAGCTAGGCATTAGCAGTATTTTCTTTTCTTAAAATGACTGGCACTGCTGTTTCTTATTGTTAAGATGTCGTCGTACATATAATTCCAAACTTATATTTAACTCACGTTCCAGGATGTTAAATGCTGATTATCTCTTAAATGAAATTTCTTTACAGGAGGCCTGAATGTGGAAGGAGAGGCAGACAGCTGGGATTTTGGTGTAGGTATGCAACATTGAGCCATTTAAGTTTTGTTTTGTCAATAGCTTCTTACCTATTTTACCATCTTAATTGTCAGAGAGTGAGCCCAGTGTGAATATGCAATTTTCTAGTACCGTATTATGAACTTTAGGATAGTTCTTTTTTTTTTTTTTGGTTAGTAATGCATATCAAAAAGTGTAGAAGGGTGCAACCTTAGTACACATGAAGTATATAAGAGAGCGCTTAAATAGAAAAAGAAGAAAAAAAAGCACAAGAAATCATTAAAACTAAATTATTTTAAGGAGTAATAGTATGACAACTATGATTTAATTGTCCCTAGTTACGTGGCATGTATTGTTTCCTACTATTTAGTTACATGGCATGTATTGTTTCCTACTATTCTTTAACTACTCAATACTTCAGTTTTCTTGTGTAATAACTAGAACAAATCACTGTATAACTACTTGTAATTTTTTTGTTCATAATAGTGTGCATATAAACTTGAATAATGTGCCACAACTATTGTTCTTCAAGGATGTGAGAAATTTTGTTTATTTTACCATGCTTGTGAACAATAGTGCATGCTGAAGCATCCCTTTAGGAATCATTATTGTTATTACTGGTGTTATTATTATAATTATTGTTCATTCATGTTCTTCAGGACAGCTTGGTATGGTTTTGATAACGTTTTTTGTTTTGAACAGGTGCTGGATTTTATCTGAATGCTACACAAGAGAAGTGGAAGAACTGGCGTATGTATGACTATGTTGTCAAGGAAGTGCCAAAACTTCTAAGTGAAAATTTTCCACAGCTTGATATTTCACGGGCATCTATATTTGGTCATTCCATGGGTGGGCATGGTGCTTTAACAATCTACCTTAAGAACCTGGACAAGTATAAGGTAATGATGACAAAGTTTACTTCCTATGAACTTGAAGGTGTAATATTTCAACAAATAAACAGAGTTACTGAATTTGTTTTGTAAATTTGAACTCTTACCTTCTATGGAAATCTATCCAAATGTTATATGAAACGCTTAGGAACTCTTGGGATATTTATATGTTTTCTCTGTTTTAACACACAATGATTGGCTGTTCCCTTTCACCATAGGAACTCCTGTAATTACTTTGGCTCTTAATAACTTTCTTTCACTCATTTTTCAGTCAGTATCCGCTTTCGCACCCATTGTGAATCCTATAAACTGTGCCTGGGGTCAGAAGGCTTTAACAAATTATCTAGGTGGCAACAAAGCTGATTGGGAGGTAGTTTCTAAACAATTTACTAAAATCACTGTCAAGTTATAACCTTAAGGTACATTAGTCATAACAAATGAATCTACAATAATGCAGGAATATGATGCAACTTGCCTGATTTCAAAGTTTCGTGATGTGTCTGCTACCATTCTGATTGATCAGGTAAAAGGTTATATCCTTAAATTAATTTCTCCAGGCATGTATTTTTTTTTCTTTTTTGCGAGTTAAGTTGACAAATCAAATTAATAGGTGATTGCAGCAGGTGATGTTTATCACTAGATGAGAATGATAAAAGTTTCTCTCTTACGGTGACTATTTTAGTGCGGTGTGGGTTACTTATGCATTGTTGCTTACTTTGATTCCATGAATTAGAGGATGGTTTCTGGCAGGTGCCTTCTATGTAATGTAATCTTGGTGATGAAAAGAATTTCATCCAAGTTTAATACCATATATTTCTAAGCTTAGAAAAATAATCTCCCAAGTAATAATTTGTGGTAACTGGAACCTGGCAATTTATACTATAGGATAAATAAATGCTCTTGATAATTGTTATCTATCTATTTCTTTGTTCTCATGGGTCTTATCGATAATGCTCGTAACATTCTAATATAAATCTTGAATTGGTGAGGAGGGTTTGATATTTTCAACTTTATGGCTTGAGATATCTTTGGTCAATGGAAGTGTAGTTTTAAATTTGCCAACCATTCAGCAGAGCCAAGATTAAATTTTACAAGTGGGGAAATTCCAGATTTGAACTCTTCTAATTTACTGCCAAATTTGTGCAGGGGGAGGATGATAAATTTTTGCATGAGCTGCTGCCCCACAAGTTTGAAGAGGCATGCAAAAATGCTAATGTTCCACTCATTCTGAGATTGCAACCTGGTTATGATCACTCTTACTATTTTATTGCCACCTTCATTGATGATCACATCCGCCACCATGCTCAAGCTTTAAGCTTGTCGAAAATCTAGAACTCTAGAAAATGCCTTCCTGAACTATGGACCACTTGTGCATTTGTTTAAATAATTTCGGTTTTCCCATGTGAATATTATTATGTTCAGAATGCTGCCATGCACTACTAAACATGCTGGCAGTTAAAGGTGTCTACTTATGTGCTAAACTTGGTGTGAGTGCCTTGCCAATAATACTATGGCGAAATGGTCAATATCCAGAGACTCATAAGTGATTCAACCCCCTACAATTTATTGCTAGGACAAAAATTTCCTCCAAGATTGGTTGAAAGTTTTTCAATCCAGTTTATCAAACAATCGCATGCATTTTGAATAGTCATTTTAATAGACTAGATTGAAAATTCTTTCGACTCAATTTGAAGGAAAACTTTGTTATTATTATGTTGTTTGTCATCTGTATTTCTTAAATGACAAACGTGGATTTATAGTTCTTTAATGTAGGTAAAACATTATTCTTTTTTAGATTTTGAGAAATGCTATTTGCTGTACTCCATCCCATCTACATCTTCTTGGGCTGCTGTGGCGGTGTCCAATTAGATTGGGCATTGCCATATTAAACCAATGTGATAGGGTTCGCTAAATAGCATATTTCTTAGAGGACAGTTTTCTTCCAAATTAGGTTAGATGAATTTTCTTCAACTTAGTTTATAAAAGTAACGTGTCCATTTTTTAATAACATGTGAGGTGCACATGAGTTTTTAATAAAATGTATTTCAACTGTCTTTGTTATTAAAAAAACATGTGTTTTTCACATGTTTAAGGGATACATGTTACTTTTATAGACTAAGTTGAAGGAAATTCCTCCAACTTAGTTTGGAGGAAAATTTTGTTCTTTCTTAGATTTGTTGTATTTCCATCTTTTTGGATTGATATGATAGTGTTCATTTTCATTTTTTTTTTTTTCAAATTTTCTTAAATAACAAGTTGTTACGGTATGTCAAATAGGAACTATCATATTAGGCATTGTTATATTAGTCAAGTGAGATGAGGGTACGACAAATACCACAACCCGTTAGATTTTATTTCTCATGAAAAAAAAAATGATGCTAAGAGAGATGAGTATGTGCTAAAAGATCTTTATTAGTATTGTTGTTCAGAGTGAACAATCGGGAACAAGTAAAATTCTGGAGATGAAACGTTTACCTTGTAACCTATTTAGGTAGTTGAGTTTTAAGATAATGCGAACATAATTGCGAAGGTTGAACATGCTTGAGCATCCTTTCCGTCTATCTACTAATAGAAGTGTTAAACTGGAGCGTGGAGGTCTTCCTCTTAATCCTTACGAGGTTTGATTTGGGTTTACAATTTTAAAATATACAATTTGATAATGTAATTTTTTAGAACGCCGTTCGACGAAAGTATAATTTGGTCTTTAAAAGAAATTATGGATTTTCAAAAAAGAACTTCTTTCCTTGCAGTTTAAAAATGTAGATTTCTACGTTTCTAATTTTTATAAAACACAATTCCAAGCGGTCCATTTTTTATTACTTACATTAAAATTGCACTTTTAATGCACCCTATGTTGATACCATTTGCATATTACAATTTTTTTTTTTTGCAAGTGTTTGAATATTATTTAGTAATTGGCCCATCAGTTTGAAGTCACTTAATGTCAATGAGGAGTCACTTAAAGTCAATGAGTTTATACTGGTAGAGAGAGAGAGAGAGAGAGAAAAGGCTATGAGATTTCGGCCATTAAAAACAAGTTGGCAATCTACAACATTTTGTAAAAGGGCTGACTACAAAATCAAGAATATATATAGAGCCGGTGCAGCCAAAATAATGAGGGAGAGAGAGAGAGAGAGAGCTCATCTGTACAGTACATACCCAAATCCTCTTGTGGACAGGCAGTGGATCTAGAACCTAATTCCGTACAATATATACAAACTATTGTGTGGCTCAACTTGCTTTCCCAGTGTCTGGCCTGGCCGCCATAACACAGCCAGGAAAAGAGAATTCCACATTGCTGGTTTGCAATTATCCATCCAACACCCCCACAGCTTGATCAATACACTGTAAATCTGGTATACTTTTATTCAACTATCAAGTGCTTCTGCTCCGAAACCAGTAGAGCCTAACTCACTCAGAGGAAGATAATGTGCCTGCTCTGGAGCAGTTGCGACGGTGCCGGTAAATGCCGGTTCAAGATTTTCATTTACGCTCTTTGTTGGCCTCTTTGGTCTCTTTGGCCTTTGTGCTTGTGAATCAGAATTTTGAAGGGAATCATCCAATTCGTAGTCCATCGGGGAAGCCATCTTTTGATGGTTCCTTTGCTTTGGGGGAGCTTGTTTGTCGGGAGCAGCCTTCCTCTGCACATAACATCATTATCGTAAACAAAACTGAAAAAAGCACCAAGTTCAGAAGAAAAAAAAAAAAAAAAATTTGCCATAAGTATACCCTAAGATGTCAAATGAATCAAGAATAATCTAATGAGCAACTAAAGTTCATAGGATCCGGCTTACATGTTGTTATTAAAATAACAGTATGTATGCTATAGTTTAATCAACAGTTAAAATTGAATTTTAAAGTTGACCTACTTTTAGAAGCATTTAATAGGAGAGAGAAAATGAAAAGAGATTTTAAGAAATTCAATCTTAACCGTTGATTAAACTACAACATACATACTATTATTTTAATAACAGCATGTAAACCAAATCCAAGTTTTCATAATGCTACTCACTGTAAATGCTCTTGCTCACTATAAAAAAAACCTAGCAAGACTACAATTTTGCATGGTTTTACAAGAAAATTATTTAACTTTTTTTATGCAACTTATAGCAAGTAAGAGGACAACATGAAGTGGTTATATAAATATCAAGATTAATCTTCATTCAAGGCGATAAAATATTGGCAGAAAAATTGGAAGACTAAAATTCCCCTTTGAATATTATGAAGACAATAATTCTAACTGTTAGACTGAATCGCTCATCACTTTATCTGGGGTAAATGTCACTGACATGCCAGGCCATGACCATTTGGGTTAAAGAGAAGTTGGGTATTTTCAACATGAATAGCTTACAACAAAAAGGCAGAAACAGCTTGAGATCTGCTCTAGGTGTGGACATATCTAGTAGAATACAAAGCAACACATAATATGCAAGCAATCCTCAATAGTGCTGTCATTATCTCTTGCACAAAAACCTATTACTGACTTGACTCGTTGACACATTGTCTTATCCAAGATAGTTCATACTTATAAAACTGAGTTCGACTTTAAAAACCCAAACTAGAATGTTGACAAGTGTTATCCTTCACTGGGTTCGTCTTCACATGGGATCCTTCTAGTAGCAAAATATGTAAACCTATCAAGACTTTCAAACTGCTTCCAAAAGGTTTCTTATCATGAAACAAGTAAAAACTATCAAGATCCTATTTTTAGCAATAATAACTCCGAAAGTAATTCAGTACCTTTTTGCTACTAGATTTTGCTTTCTCCAGATCAGTAGAGGGCTCATTTCCTGTACCCTGAGATCCAGCATTTGTTAGATCTTCCAAAGATGCATCGCCTTCCGCATCTACCCGTATACCCTTTGTCGATTGTTTTCTCTTTTGTCTATCCTTAGCCTGGGACAACAAAATGATAATCAGAAAGTACTGAAAACAGTTGAAGTACCAGTTTGATTTTGTTCTTGAGAATTAAGAGCCGGGAACAGAAGAAATGTGAAAACATGTTTGGAAACTATTTTCGGAAAATAGTTTTCAGAATAGCCAATTCTCAGGGAAAATCAAAATAATGTTCTTTATTGTTGTTGTTGTTGTTGTTGTTGTTGTTGTTTTTTTTTTTTTTTGGGGGGGGGGAGTGTTAAGGAAGACTGAGTTCTTGTACTACAAAATAATCAAAAAAGAAATTAATCTCTTGGAAAATGAACTTCACTTTGGAACAATAGATAGATAACCGGAATTTGACTCAACCTGTGATGGAATTTCTCTGAGTTTCTGCTCCAACTGGGCATCATCCAGAAGTAAAGACACAACATCTTCAGGGGCCAAGAGATCACCCTGAACATGACCACCCGTCATAACAAGCTGCTGCACAGTGTTTTTCTGACTTGCTCTCTGAAGAATCTTCTCTTCAACTGTCTCTTTACAAATAAGTCGGTAGACAGTAACCTACACCATGGAACGTAAGCATTACAATTAAAATTGAATAATCCAAAAAAAAAAATCCAATTTAGAGAAACCTAAATGTTTTACAAGATCCAAAAGCTCGAGTGTTCTAGTACGGCCATGTGGAGTGTGTGTGCGTGCGAGAGAGAGAGAGAGAGAGAGAGAGAGTTGGATAGAGAGGCCACATAAGGAAGCAAGATATCTCCCGAAAGCCAAGAAAAAAATGGATTCCCTTGGAGACTCTGAAAACCACCAAAACGCCTGTAGCCTTCCAAAAAGAAAAAATCAGACTTGAAGTGATATAAAGAAACTAACGTCTTTTGTCTGACCCAAGCGGTGAGCTCTATCCATTGCTTGTAAATCCAAAGTTGGATTCCAATCGCTTTCATAAAATATGACAGTGTCAGCAGCTGTCAAGTTAATTCCCAGCCCACCAGCTCTTGTACTCAACAAAAACACAAAAATATCACTCCTGCAACAACGAAAAATATAAATCTTGGTAACGGACTCGTACAATTCACATGTTTATCATAGAGGGTAAGAACAAGAAAAAAAGTGTACTTCAACTGTAAAAAACTGTTAAAAAAATCACTGCATGTTTATGAACTCCTACCGATGCTGGAAGTCTCTGACCATGTCTCGCCGATCAGTTATAGTGGAGGATCCATCGAGCCTAAGATATCTATATTTCCTATAGTTCATGTAATCCTGCGCGTGTATGAAAGAGTTGTGAACAGAAAAACAATTAACCAGATAAAGTGGCTAAGCCATAAAAAACGACAAATGAATTAGTACAGTGCTATTGCAGTAAAATTTCCAATCTGTCACCTAGCTTGCAAAATCAACTCATGACTTGAGACTCATTTGAAATTTGCTTCTCAATTAAGGGGCTCTATAAAGATTATTTCTCTCAACCAACCAATAGCAACCTATGGGAACTCACACCCAGGCTCCTACGACCTTATGGCATCATTGAATTATATCAATCATGAAAAAAAAAAAAATTTGAATTATTTCATCTTCATATCATCTAAAGCGTTCAATCCATATCACCAACGCCAATTTGTATCAGGACCTGCCAGTACCATGATTGTGACAAAATCTAAACTTATGGTAACAGGATTGATCAAAAAGTATTGATTCAACTTAACTTGGATAGCTCCATGTTAACAGCAAAAGAATATTCAAAAATATAAAACTAAAAATACCTCGAGAATATTCAGCATCTTCGTCATTTGGGCAAACAAGAGAACACGGTGGTTTTTTGCCCGCAAACGTTTCAATAATATATCAAGTGTTTGAAGCTTTCCAGAGTCCTAGTTAGACATGAGAGAGTTTAAACATAAGCTTAAAAAGAAAGAAAACAAAATGGTATCTGAAGAATAAAAAGGACACTAGGAAAGAGATAACTTACTGTGAGCAACTTCGCTGGGTCAAAGCTTTGCATTGGCGGAGAAGACCCAAAAATCTTGTATGTCAATTGAAGAGCAGGCTGTGAAGCTGGTAGTTCGGAATCAATCTCTTGAATTAAATGATGAGGAGGACCATCTGGCTTTCTGGGTCCATTACATTCAGACGTGCGTGCAAACCCAATAAACAACCTCTTCAGCCAGGCATCATGTAGTTCTTCGGTCATTTTGTAAGTGAAGTTTCTATCTGAGCAGTGGGCGCCAATCTATAGAGAAGATAAAAATTAGTGATGATAAAGTTTTGGCAAGGATAAATGACAGTTTATTTAAAAAAAATAAATAAATTAAATGATAAATCAGTAAATGAAAAACATACAGGAGGAGCTCTAATTCGTGGGATAAATTTGTATGCTGAGTGAAGAAGCCTAATATTGGATAGAACCCTGTCCTGATGAGGGACAACTAAAGCCTCAAATGGAGCATCTCCAGGCCCCGTTGCACATTTCCTTCGAAGTAAGTTAGTCTCAGATCTTGATGGCATCAGTAACATCCGTGTAACAGCTCTCACTTTCCCCCTCTCGAGGTAACTGCATTCAGTGTTATCATCCATGGATTCCATGACTGAGTCTAAAATTCCATCCAGGAATTGCCGGTCCCATCTCGTTACAGAAAACAGCAGTCGCTCCATAAAAGAACCAGTAGCCAGAAATGAAACCTCTGATGGGGATAGGTCCATCAAACGTGTAAAACCAAAAGTTCTACTTCCCACAGATAATCCTTCTGAATTGTCCTCTTGCAAGAATATAGATCGATAAACATTTTCAGGGGAGAACACATTGAAGTGTTTCTGATAAGATTCTCTGCAGACACCACGTCCAACTGCTGAGCAAAGAGTCTCAGAACTATGGGCAATTTCTTGATGAACTAGTTTTGGCATCTGGGAAGAAAGGGGAAAATTAGAACACAACAGAATTTATTTATTTATTTATTATTTTTTTTTTTATATAAATAATTAATTCATTAAAAAGAGCATAGGGACACAACCCTAGTACATAGGATGTATACAAAGAAAGGCCCCACTAAAGTCAATCAATTACTAAAAATTAAAGTAGACAAATTAAGACTGAGCGTGCATTCACGCGTGTACACACATTTTCTCGAAATTTAAGCTCTGCACATCTTCATCACAATTAATTCTGAACAAAAGACCAGATCTATAAAAAGAAAAGCCAAGGTGCACACACACAATGCATGTGCTTTGTGCATTATCAATTAGTTAGATTTACAACCCATACAACATTTGCTAGTACCACTAGATAATTGGTCCCATCAAACACATACAAAAAATAAGCACCCATTGAGACATGTTCAATGTGTGTACGTCTAATTATTCAAACGCATGTGATTGCTAAGAACAGTGTTACCACAAAATAATAAGCACATCAAGAGTAGACTGTATTATAAACAATCACTGTATACATGGCTTAAAAATACATAGGATCCTAACAAAAATTAGTCACACCTTCTGCATTCCATATTTTAATTTTTTTATAATATCACATTATTGAATGGAAATTGCTCCACCACTAAATATCTATGTCAATTTTTGACTTACATTGCTCAAAAACCATCCTTGGATTATATAAGACCCAATCACTAACTGTAGAAAGAATTTGACCCCATGAACCACACTAAAGTACAAATCTGGCTGGAAGACATTTGGTTAGGACCCAACAACCTATAAGTCTTGCGATGCTCACCTGATAATTTGCCAGGTAAAAAGTTGAATTAAACGAAAGATCACAGATTGATTCCATATCTTCCTTTAAACCATCATTGTTGGATATTATGTAAATTTCAGTACATTGCCTGAGAAACTTGCAATTGGAGATTTCAGAACCAATTTTTTATGATCCATTTCATATATACAATTCAATCGAGACTCATCCCTACCAACTGGACACACTTTACCCATCTAAACACAAACACCAATAAAGCATCAGCTCTTTATCTGGGCTCCTAGACAGTCAAAATCTTTCTAGATTTCTCATATAAGATGGCCCCACAATCATGCAATTGCTGCATTAATTTCTAAACTCATGCATAATAATATCATAGATCCTAAAATAGTGAACAGTTGGAACATGTCCAATTAGGATGCTTTCCTTTTTTTGGTGTGGTAACCCTATGCCTATGGTCTAGGCTCTCAAGACTATGGCCCATTAACTTGTATAATAAGTAGTATATAGGTATTAGCACTACAGGTTTCACTGATTGGGACAACCAGACACAGCAGGTAATATGGGCACAAAAGTAGACAAAGCATGCAACTAAGAGAGATAAAAACAAAAAAAAAAACAAAATGGTTGAAATATGGTAAAATGGACGTGTTAAGACGAAAAGTAAAGCAACTTTCTCACTTCAAAACTACAGGAGATGCCAAAAAATTAACTATTAAGGATGACATTTTTAATTACAGTAATGCTTACAGTTTTGGCAGTACATATATGAACATATATGAAGAAATTTTTTAACTTATGGGGTAGAAAAAAGGTTTAAGAAAGTACCTTATATATTATAGGATTGTGACCCCCTGCATAGTGTACATCCTCCAACTCCCCAAAGGGAGGAGGCAGTAGAGCATTTGGGATATCCCCAAAGTGGAGGTATGTGCTTCCCTCATTCCTCTCAAACAACTCTGGATGATTACACACCTAACATTACACAAATGTAAAACAAGTTACAGTGGCAAATACTAAAAAAGAAACATTTCATATTGCAGACACAAAATTCATGAAGATCCATAATTTTGAAGCACAAACATATCAAAATCGTACTTTTCAAATATAGTGGAACAAGAGAAAACTCCAATAGAATTGACAACATACCTTTCTCAGCTGAATGACAATATTCATTAAATTCAGAATTTTCTTATCATTAAGATGACGATTGCTGTCAAACAACTCAGCAAGAGATATCTTGTTCTTAATAGCCTGATAAAAAGCTTGTTGTCGAGAACTCAACTTGCAATGCACTGTAACCTCAGTTTTACTGGTCAGCTCAGAAATCACATCTGATTTAACTCTTCGCAGCATAAAAGGTTTTAGAATTGAATGCTGAAAGGGGGAAAGAAACCAAAAATTTAGTCAGAAAGATCTATTGAAAATGTTCAAAACAATTAATGTCATATAAAAGGTCAAAACTGAAGGCAGCAGAGATCGAGATATTAAAAGGAGCTGAGAATTATCATAGTTATTTTAAGTAGCATATATATATGTTAAAGATGGTATATGGCCACAGGAAGACAAAAATTCTATTGATTATTCTCAAGTACTAGAAAAGGTAAACTCACCAATCTGTTAAGCTGGTGCTCGTTCAAAGTACCCCCATGCTCTGCATGGCTCTCAATTCTGATATGCAATAAAGGATCATTAATAGGAAAACATTCTAAGTCTCTAATATGCAGTAAAATGTACAGAAATGAACTTATTTGCATAAAAAAATACTTACCCTTTTGAAAACCACTCATTGAACTGTTCATGGCTGTCAAATAAGGTTGGCATAATGAAATGTAAAAGGGCCCACAACTCTGCCATATTATTCTGGATAGGTGTACCAGTCAGCAGCAAGCGGTTCCGACAATTGAAGCTGAGCAGTGTCTTCCATCTTATACTGCCAAATTAAGTATCCAATGAGATAAGATAAGAAAATAAAGGATTAGAACTCCAACAACAGCAGTATGATGAGAATATAACAACAACAACAATATCGTTATAAAAGAAAATTGTTATTATCATCATCATCATGGATATAAAACCATGGAACTAAGAAGAAAAGAAAGATTTGAAAACCAACAGATATCAATTTATCAAAACAAATAAACGATGGTTGGTGTACTTGGGTTGTGCCTTTTGAGCTTTAATAAATTACGTTTACTTATCAAAATAAATAAATGTGGTGGTGAAACAAAAGATCAGGTGCGCAAGAGGGAACTACTTTATGCAACTACATATTTCAAAAGGTATGAATAGATAATTTCAGTAATTTATTGGTTGTTTCAGGTTTATATGAAAAACAGTAATACGTTCTTCCGCGTAACACGTCAATTTTATTACACACAAGGACAAGCAAACTGAAGTAACTCCCCATGGTTGATTCTTCAGTGGGATGTGAGAAACTACAAAACAACTAAAAAAAACATCTCACAAACTCAAGCCACAACAACAACAAAGATTATGTTAGAACCTGTTCGAACTTTTAATTGCCTGGGCTTCATCTAACACCATGTATTGCCATTTCACACGCCGAAAAGACTTCTCGTCAGACACTAGCAGCTGGTAGCTGGTAATAAGAATGTGAAATCCAGCTTCCCTGACAAGAAAAAGAAGCTCATATAAAGATGGACAATATAGGGCACTTTATTGATCAAATGCTCAGGTTAATGAATTATTTGAAATATTAAATAAAGGAAAAATAAGTTTTTGACCACCCAGATCTTTGTATAAGGAGCATTAAGAGCTGACTTGAGGCAAAACAAAGAGTTCTTATAATCTTGAAGACATGGACTTACCATCTGTTTAGCTAAAAGGTATTGATGTAGCTTTTGAAGATGGCATGAGGTATATTCAAAACATGCATATTTTTAGTTGTTAAACTATGTGCTTAAACAAATTGTTTTTATTCACCAGTTGTCAACAGTCCAACTGAAACATTTGGAAAGGCAGATCTTTCACAATATTTGCTTTCTCAAACATACCAGACATATAACTCATACTCATGTTGGACACCATTATCCATATAAACACCCACGCTGCTAGAAATTTCCTTGTAAGCATACTCATGTCAGAAACAAAGAATCCAGTGAACATGTCTCCAATATCTATTTTAACACGTTTCTCCACAAAAATATAAAATTAATTGAAACATGGCACCATCTAAAGGGCTAAAATGCCTCCAAAGACCAGCATGTCATTGTCATCTGTTTGTGGGAAAGTAAAAGAACAGCTGTGAAAATGGCATCTACCTGCGGTACAGATCCTTGGGTTTGATCCTTTTTCTAAGTATGGTTCGATCTTGAAGCCCGCCCCAATATGGAAGAGTTTTCAAGTCGGGGCAGAATCGATTAACTTCATCATTCCAGTTGTTCAATACAGAAGCAGGTGCAACAACCAGAAAAGGACCCCATATATTTTTCTCCTGAATGGGACAAGAAACCAAAGTTACCATAAAGAAAATATGCAAGTACAAAACACCAAGCTGAATACTTACTTCAGCCAAATGACCCAAAAATGCCATGGCCTGTATGGTCTTTCCAAGGCCCATCTCATCCGCAAGTATGCCATTTAAACCCTGTGAACAAAAAAAAAAGGCCAGAAGAAATGAGCTCTTGTTTACAACCTGACAGTCCGAATTAACAATTTTTCCAAAGGACAAGGGACCTCATAAATAAACAATCAAGAGAGAACCAAGGGAAGGATATTAAGTTATTAATCCAGGGATTGCCTCAGAACCTGCTCGTAACAATTAACCAGCCACTGAAGACCTTTTAGCTGATACTCTTTAAGGGAACCTTTAAACATACGGGGTGTCTGAACTGTTGATGTTACAGGCATGGTGGAACTGTAAATATAAATATAAATTTTGTTAATTGGCAAGAAATGCTCAGTCCCCAACTGCTCAATAAGAGAGAGAGAGAGACAGAGAGACAGAGAGAGAGAGGAAAGAAAAGAAAAACTTACGGGTTATGTAGATCTATATTATTAGATCCTGCAACCTCAGGTGGAAGGCTCTCAAATTCAGCAGCCTGCCGCAGCCTCAAACATTCAGTATCAAATGCACTTGTTAACTTTTTCTGCTTAGAAACTGCATCTTGAGCAGCTCTCAAGGCCTCCTTCTTCAATTCAGCCTCCTCAGGATCTTCTTCCTCATCAGGCTCAGCATCTGAAGAGCTCAGAAGCACTTCTTGGTCATTTAATTTTTCATCTCCAACAGGCAAAGCTTCAGAGGGCTGTGCATTTGACTTGTTTTGCATAAAATGACTGTAAAGTTCTGTTTGTTGTATGAGAAAATTGAGCCTCTGTTGTTGTCTCTTTGCTTCCCGAAGCTCCTGTTCACGCCTCAAAGCTTCAGCAGCTTCTCTCTCCTCTCTTTTCCTTATTTCTGCCTGCAAACAAAGAGAGTGACTATAAGTACTAATTTAAAATTAATCACACAAACATGATAATTTTCAAGTCATGAAAGAGTTAATCTTATTTTCCCCTTTATTTTATAGATAATAAAACTCAAATGTCATAAGCAACTCCACCCCTTATTTGTGGTTAGGAGATGCCACTTGGTGGAAAGACCATAGGCGATGAAAAAATTATTTTCAGTCAATAAAATTTACTAGTACGCAGTGCCACGATACCAGACAATGTTAAGTATCAGATATATCTAAATGACCTACCTAGAAGACAACTAAGGATTTCTATTCCCAACTGTCAACCTATTTCTTCTTTTTTTTATTCATGGACTATTGAGATGCCACTCCAGCTTAATGGTTAAGATAAGATGACATATAAATGATCTGAGATATTGGCAAATCTAGTCTACAAAGTTATGCTTTGGGAGGATCATTACGGTACCTAGGTGTAATTTTGTCTAAATGACAGATTCAGACATGTACCATCATAGAAGATGAAAAAACTAAAGCCCATCAGATGAGCAAGCATATATTTTGGGGTTCACACTTGCATACAAGTCGTAAAATTCTCTAAATATAATTATACATGAGAGAGAGAGAGAGAGCACATATGTCTGTGTTTATGCATGTGGGGAATAATGCTATTGTGTGCCTCCATTGGGTCACAGATAAAATTACTTCTCTGGCAGTTTGTATCTTCTTTAGTCTAGTTAATGTAAAGGGGGAAAAAAAGGAGATACCATCTCTTTATCCACTCGCTTCCAATATAGCAGCATGTCTCTAGCTAATTTCCTTGTGCGAATTGCAGCACCCCTCATCAATTTAAGTGATCTACTAACCTTCATTTTCACCTGATAAAAGAAGCAGCTGACACCATAGCTTCAGGACAAAAAACAAGAAAGGGTGTATGAAGGAAATCAACCACTGCTAAAGTTTGTGGACTTGCCTCTCTTTGACAGTTCTCTGAGAACCTCTTCGCATCAATTAGTTGCTTTCGATGAAGGGCTGTAAAAACTCTATGATGCTTTGGTATGTCTCTTCTTACAATGTTTACCCAAATTTTTCCAATCTTCTCCTTTTCTTCCTCCTCAATCACAGAAGGGTCTTTCTTTATCTTTGGCTTCTTGGGTAGAGCCCGTTCAATGATCTACAACACAGAAAGACCCAAAGCTGAATGAAAAAAAAAAAAAAAAAAACACCATCGCCAGTCCAATGTAGAAAATAAAAAGAACCGATTGTAATCCCACCCCCCAACCCAACCCCACTCTTTTTGTACCAAAAAAAAAAAATTCCTGGAACAATCACAAGTGAAAAATGAACCTCATATGTGTCTCCTTTCTCCAGAACCTTCACATAGTAAACCTGCAAAACACCACCCTCAGACAAAATAGATCGCTTTATGTTTCCAGCTGCCCCCTCTGGGATGGAGGAATTCAACCCGATATCAGATATTTTTAGACCAAACAACTGGGATGATTTAGAAGCTGACAAGGCCTTCAATCTCGCATTAAGCGATTCACACAGGGGCTGAGGCTCCCCCATTCCTGCCCGGCTTCTAGGTCCAAACCTTTTATTACTTGTCATCATTGCCGCTAGGGACCCCAAATCCAATGTACCCTTTAAGTAAAATTCCTCCACCTGAATATCTGAGAAGCTTGGCAAGTTCAGTGTGGCTGCTAACTTATCATAAGTTGGAGGAATCTTATATGTGATGCCATCACCAATATCTAAAAAAGCAGGTTCATATGTTGTTCTGCAAAGAGTACATAAATGAAAATATATCACTCAAACAAAAAAGTAGTGGATGTTTCCAAAAAACAAAAAGCTTGTAAAACAACCAGATAAGATGACAAACCTTTCACTGCCATTGAGTGGTGCAAAATCTGCTTCACGATGGATCCCTTGTTTTTGAGGATTAATATCATTGAACCAGTCGGGTATGGTTTCCACTTCCTGAAATCCTCCTTGGTGCTCATTCCCCAGTTTCCTAGCTTTCAAACCCAAATTACTTTTTGGAACTGGAATCCCCATCCTGGTTGGTGCAGGACTTGCTGGGGAATCCTTGAGCCTCCTCTTGTACTTTTGAATGTGTTCTCCAAGCATTGATCGATACCTCTCCTCGGTAATGTGTCTCCCGTTATAACTGTCCTCGTCCTCGTCGTCACTATTTTCAGACTGCTTCCTTTTCTTTAACGAACTCAGTTCCCTTTCACGCATAGTCCCATTACCACGTTTCACAACCGCTCCACCTGTATGTATAACCAACCAAAAAACAAAAGCACAAAGCATTCATACATACATGAATTCATAACCCACTATTCCAAGTCACTCTAAGCAGAGAGAGCATAATCTTCACAATTAAATTGCAATGACAATCATCAAATCCAAACGGGTCATTGTGATTTCAAGCCCAAAAGTTAAGAACAAAGCCTACCTTGGCTACCCCTGCTCTCGTCCTGACTACTATTCCCATAATAATCAAAATCATCACCTTGTTGTGGAAGTTGAAAGTTCATCAAAGACTACAATAAAAAAACCAAAAAAACAAAAACAAAAACAAAATATAAAAACCACAATTAAATACTCAATGAAAAGAAGTACCTGAAGTTAACCAAATAACAATTTCAACAATGAGACACAAAAAACGCTCGAAAAGCAACGCAAAATTGATAAAATAACCTAAATTCTTCACAAATAAATCAAATTAAACAAGAACAAAAGAGGCAGTAATTTGAGAAAACAAAGAGAACCCATTTGCGAAGAGCGAAAACCCATATGACAAACCTCAAGATTGAAGAGTTTGGAGTAGGAGAGCGAGTCCTTGGATTGCCTCCTGCTGTCCATGTGCTTTGGCGCGATTAGGCTCCGAAGCTAACCCTATGAGACGAAGCCCTAGCTCTCCGAAGAGCATGGAGAATAAATGCCCGCTAAAGAGAGAAAGATAATAACAATCCCCAACCCTAGAAGAGTCCTGGAACGAAAGCAACAGCCTGGGGGGGTGCGTAGAATAAGGTGGGGAAGAATAGTCACAGGCGATGTAGGAAGCATTAGGCGTCGCTAAAGTGCGCGGGATGGGTGTCATTTGCTAACTTACGCTGCTTAGAGGTTTCTAATTTTCTTTTTTTTTTTTTTTTTTTTACTTCTTTTCACTTTTTTGTCAACTCTGTTGGCCACGAAGCGGTGTTGGGAAGAGTGTTCGGTGGTCTCTGGAGTAGCGGTAACGAGGATCCGTAAAGCTTCGGGATGGAGCGGGAGGGCATTGATCGTGTGTCGGCGGTGTTCTTCCTGACGATTAGCTATCGCCTTACACGTGGCAAAATTGACCAGGCTGATTATTTTGGATGGCTGTTGTTTCAAGAGGAGATGTTGAAGCCACCTTTGTAATTTCGATTGGGATTTTTAACGATTTGAACAATAAATTGCTTTGAGTCGCAAATGTGAGGAATTTTTTTTTTTTTTTAATCAATTAGAATGTGAGGAAATGATTACTATGAGCTTATTTATTGGTATTATTTTATCAAGATTATGTGAAGCCTATTTTTTGGTATTATTTTGATCATTTTCAATTAATAAGCTACACAGCATCGTGATATTTATTTATTGATAAAATATTTGATACATCTAGCATTTTTCAATTATTATAGGACTCACTAAATAAGCGGGCGGATTCTACTCGAGACATATTCAGGTAACAAATTTTATATGAGTTTTTAGCATTAATTATCTAAATTGTTAGCAATTCGAACTTTATAATTGTTTGGAATCTCTACCTATAATTCACAGTACGATCTACTCTAATTAAGGTCGTCTAAAATTTTAACATTTTCAAGTAATACCTATAACTTTTTTACAAAATGTTTACACACATTATCATGTGATTGAAATCATGTTAGTCACTAAAAAAATTTTGACACTTCTATGCAGGTGTTAACAAGTTGCAAAGAGTTGTAACTCTTAACATTTTTCAAAATTCTTAAGGTATTATACTTTTGACATATGTTAACATATGATTAGTGAATGTTAAATGCTTATATAACTTTGACTTTAATCACACACGTATTAAAAGTTAGTTATAAAAAAAAGGTCCCAATTCGTGTTGACTTTAAAGATACATTAATAACAAGAAAAACTACACGAAAATTGTGACGAAATGAATTTGAAAATGTCATGACAATTTTTTTACGTCAAATACTTGACCAAATTGCACCAGCAAGAGAGAAAAATGTAAGCAATGGAGTGTGACGGGTGTCGGAAAAAATGACTCCGATGTTTAAATTAATAATGCTTAAGAGAGAAAAAAGTTTAGGGTAATTACCTTTTGTTTCCATAAAGTACGGCGCATTAGCACTTTTCTTCTATAAACTACTAACTATGACACCTGAACCAATCAAACTATCATCTTATGACAAAAGGTCCAATTCCGTTAGTCAAAATGGTTAAAATTGAAGGTCAACAGTCATGTGCAAGTCATGCACCATTTTGAATTTTTTTATTTCACTTTTGCCTTCACTTTAGACTGAGAAAATGACGCTTTTACCCTCCTAAACCCTAATCCAACACATGAAAACAATTTAAAATAAAGGCAAAAGTGGAAGAAGTAAAATTTAAAATGGAACATAACTTGCACATGAACGTTGACTGTCAATTTTAACTGATAGAAGTGGATTTTTTATCATAAGATGGTAGTTTGATGGGTCAGGTGTCATAGTTGATAGTTCATAAATTAAAGTATTAAGACGTTGTAATTCATGAAGGCAAAAGATAATTAGCCCAAAAAGTTTTGAGCTAAAGAATGACTCAATGGTTAGAGGGTGGTACAAGTACAATTGGACTAGGCCCAAGGAAGCAGTGTCAGCCCAATTTTCCAACGGACAAAACCAACCTTGAGGACGTGTTTACGTCTCACACTGTTTTTTTTTTTTTTTTTGATAGTCTCACACTGTCAGTCTGTCGCTATAGGAGAGAAAGTGTGAAAGATGCTTTAATCATTGCTAGCATTTGCCCACGCTATCCAACCAATTTGCAACAACCCTACTTGGGCAAAGTTAATTTATTACATATTAAATGTTATATATATATATATAAAATTTATCACATTGTAAATATTGTTATGTCATTTAATATTTATTAAATACAACAAAATAATGTGCCAGAAACCATCCTATGTATTTATAAAGTTAATTAGGATGTAGCAATAGATAAAACTTGTGAATGTATTGGGATAGGTATTTTAGTACAGGATCATCTAAGAGTCATATTGACCGCATGTAGTACCACAAAGAGCTTCTTAGTTGATCTTGCGGAAGTTGAGGCTTTGACAGCCATATATGCAGTTGATCTATACAAAGAGATTGACTTTTTTGACATAATTTTGGAGGGATATGCTTTACAGATTGTTAATGTGATCAAGGGGCGGGGGGGTAAAAATTGGTGCAAATTTGGTCATAAAGTTGATGGAATAAAACATAAGTTGAGCCATATGCAATTATGGAGGATTGTTCATGTGAAGAGGGATGCAAACTCAGCCGCTCAGAATCTCGATAGTGAGGTTACTGTAGGTTTCATAGATAGAGTTTGGGTTAAAAAAAATTTCAAGTTATATTTATGGTATTGTAAATAGGGAGCAGTTTATTCATTTATGAATTTAAAAATTTAAAAAAATTTGAAAGGATTTTAATCCTTTGCTTAATGAATTATTAATAAAAATTGAAATTTGTTAAAAATAAAAAATAAAAAAATAGAAACATCAACTTCAAATTATAACCATAAAATGGAAGACAGATCATATTCCTAAATTAATGCCCATGCACGTTTCACAAGCACTTTCCAATTAAATTGCTCTGACAGCTTTCAAGAATCACCGAAGAAATACCAAGTCCATAGCATTAAAAAAAATAAAAAGGCGAATCTGGTAGATCCCAAAATTTCAAGTTGAAGGGTAGCAGGAGCAAATTTCGATCAAAAAGGACAAGGGAAAAGAAGCCAAGAAAAGAAAAAATTGATGGCAGTTTGGTCATTCTACCCCGCTCTGAGCCCAAACTTATTAACTTGCAACCCCTAGTCTATTTTTTGTTTGTTTGTTTTGTAACATCTAGTCTCTAAAATCTGATCACAATTTGATTATCCCCTCACTCTCTCTACGCAAAAATGTCAGGTTACCCACAGCATCCTCCCGGCTACGGCTACGGCGCGCCTCCGCCGCCTTCGCAGCAGCATGGAAGCCAGCCGCCCTACGGCTCGGCCCCATACGGTGCACCTCCACAACAGGGCTACGCCACACCGTACGGCGCGCCACCGCCACCACAGCCTCACGGGCAGTCCCCCCCCTACGCCCCCACGGCCCAACCCTACGGCGCCGCGCCCTCCGCTCCGCCCTACGACTACAAGCCCCCCAAGGACCAGCACTCCTCCGCCTCCGCTCCAGCAACCGCCTACCCCCCATCGGCGCAGGGCTACTCCCCGTTCGCTTCGCTGGTGCCCTCGGCCTTCCCGCCCGGCACCGATCCCAACGTCGTTGCTTGCTTCCGGATGGCCGACCAGGACGGCAGTGGCCTCATCGACGATAAGGAGATGCAGAGGGCTCTCTCTTCTTACAATCAGAGCTTCAGCTTGAGGACCGTCCATCTTCTCATGTACCTCTTCACCAATTCCAACGTCAGGAAAATCGGTTAGATTCTCTCTCTCTCTCTCTCTCTAGATGGTTTTGTTTGCTTGGTGTTGTGTTGTGTTGTGAATTGTGATCTCAATTTCGCTTGGCCGAGCAAAATCCCGGCGTACCGTGCTAAATTGCGCCGGATTTGGAGGTTCTCCGATTGGGGAAGCGAGTCCGGCCAAGCTGGCAGATGAGCGTGCTCAGTGTTTGACTCGTGGCACGACCATAGGGATTCCTGATTAGCACGAAGAATGCGGTGAAATGTCCGCAATGCCCTCTCTTTTTTACCGATTTGACCTAAATACTAAATCGCCGCGTAAATTTGTTTAAATATCTATTTCCTCGTATGCGCGTGTGATGCGCGTTAACGACTTCCGGATCAAAGTCACGTGATTCCCACATGCCGCGTTCGGGTGGATGTAGTTCGTGGGCCCAATGGACGATTATGTGTTTTTTCTTCTTCTTATCATAAGAATGGACTATGGTGTTTTTTTGCCTACACTTTTACTTATCAAAAAAAAAAAAGGACTATGGTGTTTTGGTCATCCACCCCTTTTACTACACTTGGTAGTTGGTAAACCTTACCGCGTCACTTTTATGTTTCAAGGAATGAGCTGCTTATTAATGTTCTTGACGGACGGAATTATGAATTTTTATGGACAGGGCAATGAGAGATATATTACAAGAGGGGGCCAAATAATGGATGAGAAATATATTAAAATTAAAAACGAAATCAACATATTAAATTGAAGATTAAATCAATATATAAATAATAAAATTAGTATGCATTCAATGTTAAGAAAATATAAGCAAAAAAAAAAAAAAACACAAAGTAATTGCTTCTTAAAATATTTCAAATTTCAACTCAATCACCTATTAAAACGGAACTCGATGTTCTCTTATATCGTGAAAATGATTGAATTTGTACTAAACTTTGCAGCAATTTCTCTTTTGTATAAACTCATCTTCAATTTTATTGTGAAGCCTAATTTTGATAATATTCATAACTGAAAAGTGTTCTCTATAACAAAAATTTAGCTTAAATAATAAAATTTTAAAGTACATTTTTTAAAAATTTATCAAAACCGGGGGTGGCCGTGGCCATGGCCTACCCCGGTCTGTGTTTGGGTCGGTCCTTGTTTCTTGATGTAGTTTTCAAGCCAGTTATTGTGAAAGTTTTAATGAAATTCGGTAGTGGGAAAAACGTTTCATTGTAATGTAATGGCCGGGTTATATTTGAGATTGGAAAATTTGGAATGGCGTGCAATAAGTAGTCATTTTACCATGTGCAAGCCACATGAATGGTTGTTGGATGGCCGAACCACCTCCTATCACTACATGAATGGTTCAGCTCAGGCTATTGGCTAATTGGTGGTTCGGCCACTGAATCATCTCCTCTGACTGCAGAGGTGGTTTGGCCACCACAATAACCACTCTAGTAGCTTGTGCAAGCCACCCCTTCCCTCTCGTCGTAATTTGAGGCTCATATTAGACCTATTCAACCCGTGCAATATCTGGGATATCCTTTTACATGACGTGTTCTTAGGCAGGGAAATACTAGGGTGACTTGGCTACTTACTGATGGGTAAGGACGATTTTGGATCTAGTTTTTGCTTTGCTTACTTATTTATGATGCCTTTTTTATTGACCAAGTTGTGGACCAAGTCACCTTAGAAGGACTCTCTTTGGGGCCATTTGGTCACTCTACTTGAGAAAAAAAAGAAAGAAGAAAAAGTGGCTTGACAAACGGAACATCAAAGATGTTATATGCCAAAGCCAAATTCATGAGTAATGCTAAATCAAAGATGTTAAATCTGCCTGCTTATTTATGAGTAATGCTATGCTTCACACCACAATCACATTATTCTGATGTGACATGGGTTGATTCAAGGACTACTAGTCCATGCCACGTTATCATAGTGTGCTTGTGGTGTAAAGAGTAGCATTTCTCTATATTTATTATCTATTAGTAGACTTGTGGGTATTTTTCTGTGCTGCTGTTGGTCTCAGTGGCACAGGGATGTCAAAAGCTTGTGTGTGGGTGTCGGTCTTGGTGGGGGCATTATTGGAGGTTGGAGTAGGTGGGTGTGGGGGTGGTGATGGTGTATCATTGGCGATGTATGGAGGCTTGGGTTTTGTGGGTGTGGGTGTATGGTTTGGTGGAGGAGGGAGTGAAGGAGAGAGGAAACATTTCATAAATGCTTTTTTGGAAGTCATAAGCAAGGAGGGAGGGAGGGAACATTTCATAAATTCTTTTTTGAAGTGATAAGCTAATAATGACATAAAAGTAGTGATTCCAAATGGGGTTAGGCATTCTTTGAGCCTGAGTCCATTTGATTCTCGCTTTCTCTACTAAACAAA
This sequence comes from Corylus avellana, assembly GCF_901000735.1. Taxonomy (NCBI): domain Eukaryota; kingdom Viridiplantae; phylum Streptophyta; class Magnoliopsida; order Fagales; family Betulaceae; genus Corylus; species Corylus avellana. The sequence goes on along the minus strand of NC_081549.1, from coordinate 4,023,931 downwards.
AAAATGAAAGAAAACAAAAACAATTCATTGCTGGTATTTTATCATTTTGCTTTAGAATTGCCAAAGTATTCAAGTTTAGGTTTGCTTCCTTTGAATCCAGTCATTTTCATCCTGCCAAGGTTTATTGATTTTTTTTTTAAAATTTTTTATTTGTAATTTTAATGCAGGACCTAAGGAATTCACTGCATTATTTTACAGTCTTCAGAGTTGGAGGGTGAGTATGAGTTTCAATTATCATTGACAAACAATACAATTCCTCTTTTTAAATCTAAGTATGTTTCCTAATTGTCTGCTGCTCTATTGCAATTGCTTCAGGACATTTTCGAGAGATTTGATAGGGACAGGAGTGGCAAAATTGATTCGTCTGAGTTGCGAGAGGCACTATTGAGTCTGGGATTTTCTGTCTCTCCGACAGTTTTGGATCTGCTTGTGTCTAAGTTTGATAAAACTGGAGGCAAAGGCCATGGCATTGAATATGATAATTTCATCGAGTATGTTCTATTTACTGTTTCACTTTTTGGTCGGTTGTTTGGAGACTTTGGTGCTCTTTTATTGTATATAGTTGCAAATTGAAATTGAAATTTTTATGTTTTGGCTGACTTTTTTCTTTTTTCTTTTACCAATTTGTAATGCAGGTGCTGTCTCACGGTTAAGGTAATCTCCTTCCTTTTAATTTACATTATTGTCTCTACTCTGGCGTGCCTAATGCACTAATTAGGTTGGCTCTAGGAAGGCATTTTTGCTATTTCACTTGGTTATAGTTGAAGAGGGGATTTCTTCTCTTTTGACTTCTATTTAAGTTTCTATAATTGGTTTTTATCACTTAACATTATGTCAATTTTAGTAATTGAATGTATTCAACACCACTGATGGTTCTCTAAGTTATGCATGAATGTATAAAATATTCAGAACAGCACCCAATTGCAGAAGAGAAATGCTACCCACACTCTCACTCCATGCTCTTCGATGTGACTTTTAAAATCACCAAATTCAATAGTGAATCATCGTAAATTCAATGGTGATTTTAAAAGCCATGCCAGGGAGTGTGTGTAGCATTACTTACTGTGGAATACAAGCAACTTTTCTTTCCAATACGATTTCACTACCACAAGAAGACAAGAATTTATTTTCCTTCTTTTGGTGTTGTTGCATAACTTTCATATGTGAATTATATATGTTTGTAATAAATCTCGAGAGTTTTTGAGTGCCTGAAGAAATTGAACTGTTCTCATAATTTTTCAAATGTGAAACTGCTGATGGTGGGTTGGGGCAGGTTGACCAAGAGATTTCACATATTCAATATTTGGTTTCTGAGGTTGTTAATTATTCCTCTTGCAGGGACTAACTGAGAAATTCAAGGAGAAGGATAAATCGTACTCTGGTTCAGCAACTTTCTCTTATGAGACCTTCATGCTCACTGTTCTGCCGTTCCTTGTTGCATAGGATGTTAATGCTCTTTGGATTCTGGTTTGGAGTTTGGCTTTTTGGTGTGTTTTTCCGCAACTGATATTGCACTTATATTCCTGCTTTAGTGAGAGTTCTGTATTTTCTTGTTCAATTGTAAAACTCTAGTATAAGTGTATCTATGCTCTTATATTCCAGCTTTAGTGATAACTCTATATGTTCTTGTTCTTGTAAAACTCTTGTATAAGTATTTCTATGGCTATGTAATTTGCTGGCAACATTTGGATTAACCCTACTTAAAATCTACAAGTTGATTGTCATTGTCACATCAGCATGGTGCAGTGGGATAGTGAAGGGATAATCTAGCATTACTCATTTTCTTTTGTCATTTATAGTTTGGTTGGCATTTGCAGTCTTTTTTGTTTTTTACCTCCTCTTCGTGCTTTTATGTTGCAGGTTATTATTTGTGTGAGCATTTTTGGGCTAAAACATATAAATCCAATAGCTCAAGCCTCAAAGAAGTTTAAAACCAACTATAAATTATTGCTCGATGTCATACGTGGCATAGTACATGTATAAATTATTGCACCACATTGTATATATGTTACTAGTAATTACTCAAGCTCATGTGCTATAAGATGCATTATATATATAAAACAGGAGATAATGCATTTTTTTTTTATGGTTCATAAATGTTAATTCTGCCTAAATAGAACGTCCATTCCGCCTTGGAGAATACAACTCAACTGCTATTCCATCTGATTGTTGAGTTGGCCTTGCATTTGCTTCAAATCCCTGCAAAAAGATCAAACTAGCAGTCAAGTTTCAACATCATGGAAGATTCATGACAACATATTTTGCTAGTTTTTGCTCGAAGTGAACACTTACATCATCAACGGCTTCCCTTAAGGCATGCACTTGCTCCCTTGAAACTGTTCTCACCTATAAAAGAGAAGTTCATGTCAATAGCAGCGCATCTATGGAGTAGAGTAAAGTGAAAAATACAAAATTAGTTCATGTGATTTACCTAATTTACGATTAGTTTCTTATAGTATCAACATGAACTCAAAGGTTTTAGAGGTAAGCAAAAATAATAATAATAATAATAATAATTCTTACAGTGAAATTTCGTCCACTGACTTAACATATTTCATTAGTGTGATACGAACTTAAATAGGATATGTGTCAATAAATTATTTTCTTTGATGTTTTTCACTATCAAAATCTGTTAAGTCAGTGAACGAAATTTGACTGTAAGGACTAAATTGTTCTTTTGGCATACCTTAGAAACTTTTGAGTTCATTTTGATACCACATAAAACTATTTGCAAATTAGGTAAACTATAAGGACTGATTTTGCATTTTTCCCTAAAAAAAAAAAAAAAAAAAAGAGAAGCTAAAAAACCAATATTAAAATTGTGCTTTTAGCAAAAGACCTTCTTGACTATTGTCCAAATGATGCCCTCCGTGCATGGAGGAATTGTAAGAGAACCAATGTATCTGTAATATTTTCTGCTGCCAAACTTAATATTTCCTGGGTTAACAATCCCCAATTCTCTCTCTTCTCTCCCAACTGATTTTATGTGGTGGAACAACTGGAGGGGGGAAGAGGAATAAAAAAAATCAATAAACAAGTAGACAAGCTGGGGGAATAAAGTTACAAGTTCTCAAACTAGTACTGCATATTACTCTTCTGATCTGATGCATAAATGTCAAAATTTGTATCATGCATGCACACACAAAAGTATGTGCATAGTTCTATACATCATACATGCATATAACATAGAAATGCATGCATATTTATGGATGTCCATAACCAAAACAAGAGAAAAATCATCTAAAGTACCCTTGGAAGGAAGGGACCGGGTTGGCTATACTTGGGAATAGCTTCAATAGCATTCATCTCTTAATTAACTACAGCTTAAATGAACCATGTGATGCATTTATGTCAATAGCAGGGAGATGCAGACACATCTATGGATGCATGGAAGCAAATTAAAGTGATCGAAAGCCATTTAAATACCTTGGAAAGGAAGGGATCAGGGTGACCATATTTGTAAACAATTCCAATAACAGCTATCTTTCCATTGGAGCTTTCATGAACTGCGTGAAGCTCCAAGTCATACCTGAAAACAGAATTTGCAGAAAATATATGTGAAAATCCATTAAGTCTTTATTTTTATTTTTATTCTTTTGGTACGGAAAGACAATGTGTTGAGTGGGTGGGTTTATGCATATTAGTTAGCATGGAAGATGTTGTCAATGAAAACTGACAAGGCAAACAAATTAAAGGACCTTGATCCATTGAATGTGTGCTCAGAGGGTGAGTGCCAATGACATTGCTGCAGCTTGTACTTGGTCCCATTTATGTTAATTTTCCCTGCATCCTGTTTCCACTTCACCTGGTGAAACATTCAATTTTAATTGTAAATTTGAATCAATATCAATTGACTGATGAAAGATCACATAATAGGATCTAGTGATGCACGTTTCTATAGCCTGATTTAGATTGATCATCAAATAATTGACTTGTCTTCACTAAATGATCAAGGTTAGTGATAGGAGGGGGCGACCAATTGTGGCTACTTTATTTCGATGTTACTATGGTAACACCTACTCGTTGAGAATTGCTCAGAAGAGGCTTAGACAGGAAGAAACCGTAGGCACTCTCTCAATATCAATTAACCTAACCCCACTAAGACATTAGTACATTCATGAGATTGTCGACATATAAATAAAAATACGAGTACAAAAAAGGATAACAAAATATAAACTGAAGCAACAGCTTACTACAATATCATGTCCCCTGTTCATCAGTACAGCAGGAGCTGGTTTGTAACCCCTTTTTAATTTTCCTAGAGTCGGAAAAACCTGCACCCTTTTGTTCAAAAGATCAATAGGAGACTGCATTTTTCCATTACCACAAGCTTTCCAATGTGGATCGATTTGGCCCCATTTCCTTGGCCCTTTACCAGTTCCTTCGGTGTAAGTAAATGGAGTTTCATCATCTGTCGCCCCCAAGCCAAAAATAAAATAAAATAAAGGAAAAGAAGTTCAAATTATATACATGTTAAAATGTAATGCAAGAGATAAAGTGATGGTGCTTTTGTATGTGATGAACTTGAACCACTGCACTAGGGCTTGGACAGATTAGAAGTGTGTGTAGTTTTTCCATGGTTATGCATATGATTACTCTCCATATATCATTTAACTGTAGAATCCATGCCTTAGAAAGAATTCATCACGACAAATGAGAGAAAAATGTAAAGCAATGTCATTTTTTTTTTTTCAAATCCTAAGCACAAGCAGCAAGTATAGCCAAGTCATCCAGTTTCTTGAAAGATAAGCATTATCAAGAAAAAGAAAATTCTTGCATAGAAAACGAAGTAAGAATTTTCACAGAGAGAGAGAGAGAGCATCTCCTTTTTTCTCAAACACAAAGAAAAGATGACCTGGCAATCCTATGAAAGGACAAGTGAAAGAACATTGAAACAGATGAAAAGTTTGACTCTTTCCCAAAGTTAAGTGCTGAAATTAACCAATTAATAAATCTTCAAACTGAGATCTTAGCAGTACTGATTTAAATAAACACAAATAATTCATAAAGACAACGACTTTATTACACTTTGTCTGGAAAACTGGACCTCAGCAAAGAATATTTTTGAATTAAAAGCAGAGAAAAAAAAATCTAAATCACAGCGACATCAAAGAACAGAGAGGGAGAGAGAGAGTAATGTACTCTGGCATGCAATTGTTCTAATGTGTTTCTCATTGTCCCATCATTGTTTATAAAATAACATTTCTCCAAATGTGATCTGATCAAACAAATAACTTCAAAAAAAAAAAAAAAAATGGGTGTTTTTGTCTGTATTATATATATATGCAGAACATTAAAGGAAACCATTCTTTCATTTCTCACAAAAAAACTAAGAAAACCCAACAAAGTCCTCATTAGTGATCTTCAAGATAGACTATAACAACAATGGTGTGTTTCCAGTTTCCTCATCACCAAAGACAAAAACAAAACAGAACAAAAGGCAGCAAGAGAAAGAAAGAGCGAACACACCCACTTCAGAGTCGAGAGCCGTAGAGAAGTACTGGTGGGATGAGAGAATGAGAGAAGTGAGAAAGACGAAGATGGTGGTGGGATTGGTCTGGAAGAAGATCATCATGCTTCTTGCTGCTCTTTTGGCCTACTATGTCTTAAGGAGGTGGTGATGCTTGTGTTTGAAAAATTGCAATTGCCTATGTTTTCTTGTCTCTCCATATAGCTACGTACATGTGCTCAGGGCAATCAAAAAATAAATAGAAATGCTACAGAAAGGGCCTATGGATTAACCAAAAAATTAAAAATTAGCAGTGCAGAATTTTGGGATGTTCATTGATTAGAGGGGTGCTTCGACCAAATTTAGAGCACTCACAACAACTTCCTTTTAATTTTTTTCAAATTTAGAGTGTCACACTATTTTTTTTTTTTTCCTTATTTAAATACACTTTACAATAACTTCTCTTATCTTTCTCTATTATGAGAAAATCTTCAACAAGATGTAGTGTAAAACTCCTCCCTGCAATAGAAAATTGACACGTAGCTAATAACACCAAATAAAGTAGATATGGAAACACTGAATCTTAAATATTATTTTTTTACAAAATATAAGCTTCTTACTTATCCTCACATTTTTTACAAAATTTCAACGCATTTCCTAATAAAAGGCCAAAGAGATGAGAATTAAGAGATGAGACAAATAATTTGTATTAAAATAATTAATACGGAAGCTTTCTTATACATTGGGTATCACTCTAACTAAGAGCATCTTCAACACAATAGTCAAATCTTTCATAATAGGCAAATTTAACTATTATTAGCATTTTTTTTTTTAATCTAGCAAAATAGGCAAATTATAGTCGTTCATACTAGAAGTATGGCTGTTAGTTTTTGACACAACCCGTGAATCCGATACAAATTCAATACGAAATTAAAGGGTTATGGTTAAAGTGTTTACTCGTTTAATTAAGTGAGTCGGTTTTGAGTTGTCTTATATAGTCTTATATTTATGCTTTGACACGACCCAAACTCGACACGTGACATAATGACAGACAATTTTTGACATTGACCTGCGAACCTGACACGAACCCAATACAAAATTAGAGAGTTAGGGTTGAGAGGTTTTACCCGTTTAATTAAGTGGGTTAGGTTATTGTTGACTTGTATAGTATCATACATATGCCTCGACATACGAACACAAATTATCACACCTAATTAGAAGCAATTGTTTATTTTTTTATCCCTTTCCTACTAAAGTGCTAATTAAATGATTAAATTTATCTCTTCTTATCAGCTTAAACTTTTGGAATAAATGGTGATGTAACATGGTATCAAAGCCTTTTGATGATATTGATTCATCCTAAATTAAGGTATTTGATTAAAATTATATTTCATGTATAAGCTTTATAAATAGAGTCTTTTGTATTGTAAACTTATCAAGTGAATAAGAGCAATGTAGCCTTAGGGCTTTATCATGTGGATGTAGATCATTGAGCGAATCACGTAAAATCTCATTTTTATTTTCTTTTATTATGCTTTCATCATCAATTTTTGGCCTAATCTTATTTGGTCTATTGTTGGTCCCTTGTTGACCCAAACCGATTTTTGGCCCAATGTCTTTGGCCTTTGTGGCATTGTTTAAAATCCATACCCATTTTAGCCCACAATTGGCTTTCATATTTGGACCATAGTTGGCCCATTTTTATACGGCCTTTATTGTATTGTTTAAAACTCAAGCCCATAATTAACCTCATTTCAGCCCTTTGTTGACTTTCATCTTAGCCCATAGTTAATCGTGTCTTGTGTGAGAAGCATTTAGAGTAAGTGCCTCTACAATAAATAACACCTTTTAAGTTTAGTATATAATTTCACATGCCAAGTCCAAGAGATCAGATCGTCAAAGGTGTTATTTATCATTCCTCTCAATAGGCATGGAAAAGTTTGAACCATCAAAAGCATGGAAAGTACTAGAGAGTCAAACAAATAAACCAGGAAAAAATTTCAAACTAACATAACTCAAATTAAGAAGTATAAAACCAACTACAAATTATTGCTTCATTTCATACATGGCATAGTACATGTATAAATTATTGCCAAATATCATACGTGGCATATATATTACATGTATAAATTATTGCGCCACCTTGATATGAGATTTGAGATTTATAAATATATATACAAAATAGGAGATAATGCATTTTATATGGTTCATATATAAATGCTAATTCCCTTTTCAAATAGGAGAATACAACTGATCTAGTCTTCCATTTGCTTGTTGAGTTGGCCTTGCATTTGATTGAAATCCCTGCAAAAAGAACAAACCAGCAGTCAAGTTTCAACATCAGACAACATATATATAATTAATTTATTCATAAGCACTTAATTACCTCGTCAACGACTGCCTTTAAGGCATCCACTTGCTCCTTTGAAGCCGTCTTCACCTATTAAACACAAGTCATGTGTCAATATATAGAAAGTAAAGAAGCAATAATATTAAAACTTTTTCGTGCTATAATTAGCAAAACTCACCTCCTTGAATATTGTCCAAGTGACGCCCTCAGTGCATGGAGGAGTTGTAAGAGAACCATCGTATCTGTAATACTCTTTGCTGTTAAAGTTAAGATCTTCTGGGTTAATAGTCCCCAAATCTTTCTCTTCTCCTTTCCCAATTGATTTTACCTGGTCGTACAGCTGGAGTGGGGGAAGAGGAAGAAAGAAAATCGATAAACAAGCATATATAAGCTCTTGAGCATCTTTCTTTAGCAAGCTGGTTTTCAAATGTAAGTTCTACTCAAAATTTGTATCATGCATGTAAACACATTTATAGACGTGTGAAAGCAAATTAAAGAGAAAGCCATTTAAATACCTTCGCAAGGAAGGGATCAGGGCAGCCATATTTGTAAAGAATTCCAACAACAGCAAACTTTCCACTAGAGCTTTGATGAACTACGTGAATCTCCAAGTCATACCTGAAAACAGAATTTGCAGAAAATAGATGTGAAACTCCTCCTTTAGTTTTAGTTTTTTTATTTTGTTATTTTTTATTTTTATTGTATGGAAAGACAATGGTGTTGAGTTGGGTGTAGTGTATATTAGTTAGCATGGAAGATGTTTCAATGAAAACTGAAAAAGGCAGAAACAAAGGACCTTGATCCATTGATTGTGTGCTCAGAGGGTGAATGCCAATGACATTGCTGCAGCTTGTAATCAGCCCCATTTATGATAATTTTTCCTACATCCTGTTTCCACTGCACCTGATGAAACATTCAATTTATTGTAAAATTGAATCAATATCAACTGACCAATCATAGCTTAATTAGAATTAAGGATCACATAATAGGATCTGGTTTCTATAGCCTGGTTTGTTAAAGCAATATGATTAAGTGATTAAATTTACCTCTTCCTATAAGCTTAAGCTTTTGGGATAACCGGTAATTTAATATAGTATCAGAGCTAAATGTCATGAGATCGAACCTTGACTCCGTCAATTTTCACCCCCCATTTAAATTGAATATTCACGTGTTGGGCCTCATCTATTAAAAGAAAGTTTGAGCTCACACTTGAGGGGGAGTGTTAAAGTAATATGATTAAGTGATTAAATTTACCTCTGCCTATCAACTTACGATTACAGAAAATTATAACAAAATATAGACTAAAGCCAGCAGCTTACTGCAATGGCGTGTCCGCTGTTCACCAATACAGAAGGAGCTGGATTGTATTGCCTTTCTAATTCTCCTAGATTTGGAGAAACCTGCACCTGCTCAATATCAATAGGAGACTGCCTTGCTCCATTACCACAAGCTTTCCATTGTGGATCGAGTTGGCCCCATTCCTTTGGTCCTGTACCACTTCCTTCAATGTAACTAAATGGAGTTTCATGAGCATCTGTTCCCCCTCACCCACCACCAAAAAACCAAAGGAAAAGAAGTGAGACACAATGTGAAATTCCTTTTTTTATTTTATTTTATTTTATTTTTATGTCAAAATTTATCAATTTTCTAAAAAGTCAAAAAGAGAAAGAAAGAAAGAGAGAACATACCTGCTTCAGAGTTCAGAGCCGTAGAGAAGTGGTGGGATGAGAGGATGAGAGAAATGAGAAATACAAAGATGGTGGTGGGATTGGTTTGGAAGAAGATCATCATGGTGCTTTGCTTGCTGCTCTTTTTGCCTACTGTGTCTCAAGGATGTTGGAAATTTGCAATAGCCTATGTTTTCTTGTCTCTCCAATAACAAATGTGTCAGCTACATCTTCTCATGACAATATATATACATATGTGTGTGTGTGTGTTTATGCAGAACATGCATTAAAGGAAACCATTCTTTCATATCTCACAAAAAACTAAGAAAACCCAACAAAGTCCTCATTAGTGATTTTCAAGATAGACTATAACAACAATGGTGTGTTTCCAAAGACAAAAACAAAACAGAACAAAAGGCAGCAAGAGAAAGAAAGAGAGAGCTAGAACACACCCACTTCAGAGTCGAGAGCTGTAGAGAGAAGTACTACTGGTGGGATGAGAGAATGAGAGAAGTTAGAAAGAAGATCGTGCTTCTTGCTGCTCTTTTGGCCTACTGTGTCTTAATAAGGAGGTGTTTGAAAAATTGTAATTTTAGTTTTCTTCCCTCGATATAGCTACGTACATGTGGAATATTCACTAAAAAAATTACAAATTAATCGTTATTACTATCTTTATTATGCAAAATTTTGGGGTGTTCATTGATTAGAGGGAGTGCTTCGACCAAACTTAGAGCATCAAACTATTTTTTGCTTTCCTATTTAAATACATTTTACAATAATTTCTCTAATTTTTCTCTATATATATATACTAAATAAATATTGAGAAAATCTTCAACAAGATGTAGTGCATGTAAAACTCCTCCCTGCAATAGAAAATCGACACTAGCTAATAACACTAAATAAAGTAGATAAAAAAATACCGAATCTTAAATATTTTTTTTTTTACAAAATATAAGTTCTCTACTTACCCTCACATTTTTTACAAAATTTCAACATATTCCCATGAAAGGCAAAAGAGATGAGAAATAGGAGAGGAGATATAAATATTTTATATTAAAATAATAGATAGGGAAGCTTTCATATACATTGGGGAGCACTCTAAGAGCATCTTCAACATACTAATCAAATCACTCATAATGGTCAAATTTGACTATTATTAGTCTTTTTTCATATCTAGCAGAATAGGCAAAATACAGTTGTTCATATATACTAGAAGTAGGACTACCAATTTTTGACATGACCTGTGAACCTGACACAAATCCAATACGAAATTTAAGGGTTAGTGTTGAATAGTATGGCCCGTTTAATTAAATGAGTTGTGTTTGACTTGACTTATATAATTTTATATTCATAGACACGATCCAAACCCGACACGAGACATAATGGTATGCAATTTTTGACATAACCCGTAAACCCGACATGAACCCAATACAAAATTAGAGAGTTATGATTGATGGGTTTTACCGTTTAATTAAATAGGTCAAGTTAGGGTTGACCTATATAGTCTTATACATAAGCCTCGAGACAACTTGAACCCGACATGCAAACACGAATTGTCACCCCTAACTAGAAGCAATTGTTTATTCTTTTATTCTCTCCTATTAAACTGTTGATTAACTGATTAAATTTATATTTTCCTATCAGCTTAAGTTTTTGGAATAAGTAATAATTTAACATGGTGTCAGGATTTTTTTATAAGATTGAATCACCCTAAATTAAATGATTTGATAAGATTATATTTCATGTGTAAGCTATATAAATAAAGCATTTTGTATTGTAAACTTATTTAGTTAATAGGAGCATAATATAGCCTTAAGGCTTTTTCTTGTGGATGTAGGTCGTAGATTGAATCATGAAAAATTTCGTCTTTATTTTCTTTTATTCCGCTTTCATATTCAATTTTTGGCTGTTTGTTGGCCCAATCATTATTTTGGTCTATTGTTGGTCCCTTATTAACCTAGACTGATTTTTGGCCCTTTGTTGGCCCAATGTCTTTAACCTTTGTGGTATTGTTTAAAACCCAAACCTATTTTAGCCCACAGTTAGCTTTCATATTTTGATCATAATTGGCCCATTTTTGTATGGCCTTTGTTGTATTGTTTAAAACTCATGTCCATTTAAGACCCATAGTTGACCTTATTCAACCTTTTGTTGGCTTTCATCTTGGCCCATAATTAGCCTTGTATCGAAGAAGAAAACATGTCGGTGTGTGAAGCATTTAAAGGAAGTGCTTTTACAATAAATAACACCTTTAAGTTTAGTATATAATTTCACATGCCAAGTCCAAGAGATGAGATCGGCAAAGGTGTTATTTATCATTGCTCTCAATAGGCATGGAAACGTTTGAACCATCAAAAGCATTGCCAATTTTTTGTTTGCGTTAATAGAGGCTAAACCCATCCAAACAAAAAAAAGCATTGGTTATTTGTAAATTTTTTGTATCATGACATATAGCATAAATCTCCTTTCAGTGAAAATTAACAAATAACATATATATACTCAAGCTCATGTGATATGAGATGTATTAAATATATAATAGGAGATGATGCATTTATATGGTTCATAAATGTTAATTCCCTTTTCAAATTATGGAAGCCTAAGTAGAACCTCCATTCTCCCTTGGAGTATAAAACTCAACTCCTATTCCACCTGACTGTTGAGTTGGCCTTGCATTTTCTTCAAATCCCTGCAAAAGGAACAAACCGGCCAGCAGTCAAGTTTCAACATCAGGGAAGATGTATCATGGCGACATATTTCTACATGGAAATTAGCTTCAAATTCAATCCCTTGGTTATACAAAACAAACACAAGCAAGATAGTTTTTGCACCAGAGCCTACATCTTTTGCTAGTTTTTATCCACTTTATCCAGTGGCTTTTATACATCTATTATCATTATTATACATTCTAAAGTGACACAAACACTCACAGCATATATTGGCTTCCCATTTCTGTTTTAATTTTTAGCTTTAACCCAAATTAGTTATCAATTTTGAAAAAATTTATTACAACATCAGCAGTAAGGATTTTCAGTACACTCAGCCAAAAGTGAAAATATAATAATCTCACTCTTCCTTGAGTTTGTTTACTTCAGCACACCCTTGATTTGTTCAAAGTACTTATTCATAAACACTTACATCATGAACGGCTTCCCTTAAGGCATGCACTTGCTCCCTTGAAACCGTCCTCACCTATAAAAGAGAAGTTAGTGTCAATAGCAGTGCGTCTATGGAGTAGAGTAAAGAGAAAAATGCAAAATTAATCCTCGTGGTTTACCTATTTTACTATTAGTTTCCTATAGTATCAAAATGAACTCAAAGGTTTTTGAGATAAGTAAAATAAAAAAAAAAAAAACAATTTGTTGCTTATAATCGAATTTCATCCACTGGCTTAACAGATTTTATTAGTGTGACACTAAGCTTAAATAGGATACGTGTCATAATTTTATTGGTTTTGACGTTTTACATTATCAGAATTTATTAAGTTAGTGGACGAAATTTGACTGTAAAATGTAAATTGTTCTTTTGGCATACCTGAGAGACATTGGAATTCATTTTGATATCACATTGAGCTATTTGCAAATTAGGTAAAGTATAAGGACTGATTTTGCATTTTTTTTCTTAATAAAAAAGGTAAAAGAACCAATATTAAAATTGTGCTTTAATTTAGCAAAAGACCTTCTTGACTATTGTCCAAATGACGCCCTCAGTGCATGGAGGAACTGTAAGAGAACCAATATATCTGTAATACTTTCTGCTACCGAACTTAATAACTCCTGGGTTAATAATCCCCAATTCTCTCTCTTCTTCTCTCCCAACTGATTTTATGTGGTGGAACAGCTGGAGGGGGGAAGAAGAATAAAAAAAATCAATAAACAAGTAGAGAAGCTGGGGGAACAAAATTACAAGTTCTCAAGCTAGACTTGATTCATTCATAGTGCATATTACTCTTCCGATGCATAAATGTCAAAATTTGTATCATGCATGATGCATGATGCATGCACACACAAAAGTATGTGCATACATAGTTCTATACATGCATATAACATAGAAATGCATGCATATTTATGAATGTCCATAACCAAAATAAGAGAAAATCATCTAAAGTACTTGTGAATAGCTTCAATAGCATTCATCTCTTAACTACAGCTTAAATAAACCTTGTGATGCATTCATGTCAATTGTCAATAGCACGTAGATGCAGACACATTTATGGATGTGTGTAGGGCTGGCAATTTTGACACGACCCGACAACCCGACACGAACACGACACGAAATTAGCGGGTTTGGGTTTACATTAAACGGGTTTGGGTCATAAACGGGTCGACCCGTTTATGAGTGCTTAACGGGTCGTGTCACGGGTCAACCCGCGGGTGACCCGCCAGACCCGTTTGTCTTTTTTTTTTTTTTACTTAAAAGAATTAAAGAAAAAATGAAAAAGTAAAAACAGCACAGAGAGGCTAAGAGCCATAGATTAGATCGTGAAGCCTCCAGTCCAGATCTAGAATTATAAACAAAAACCCATTCGGCCATTCCTCAATTTCCTCCCTCTCGGCCTCACCGGACCTCACACCACCGCCCACGCCACTTAACTTCTAACTATTAAGTGATTTGGTATGGCTAGCCTGCTAGGAGTTTAATTTTAAGAGATAATTGCTAAAAATATTATTATTTTATTTAAAAACAAAAAAAAAAATCATTTTTTAAGTTAAACGGGTAAACGGGTCGTGTCGACCCAGCACGACCCATTAGTTTAAACGGGTCTCACGGGTCGTGTCGTGCGACCCGTGTGAAACCCGGGTTCGAGTCGTGTCGGGGGGTCCGACCCGTTTAATAAACGGGTCGTGTTTGGGTCTTTGTTAAACGGGTCGCGGGTCGTAAACGGGTCGACCCGCGGACCCGTTTTGACAGCCCTA
>NC_081549.1:3994103-4009452 GCF_901000735.1 Corylus avellana | reverse complement strand
AGCAGTCAAGTTTCAACATCATGGAAGATTCATGACAACATATTTTGCTAGTTTTTGCTCGAAGTGAACACTTACATCATCAACGGCTTCCCTTAAGGCATGCACTTGCTCCCTTGAAACTGTTCTCACCTATAAAAGAGAAGTTCATGTCAATAGCAGCGCATCTATGGAGTAGAGTAAAGTGAAAAATACAAAATTAGTTCATGTGATTTACCTAATTTACGATTAGTTTCTTATAGTATCAACATGAACTCAAAGGTTTTAGAGGTAAGCAAAAATAATAATAATAATAATAATAATTCTTACAGTGAAATTTCGTCCACTGACTTAACATATTTCATTAGTGTGATACGAACTTAAATAGGATATGTGTCAATAAATTATTTTCTTTGATGTTTTTCACTATCAAAATCTGTTAAGTCAGTGAACGAAATTTGACTGTAAGGACTAAATTGTTCTTTTGGCATACCTTAGAAACTTTTGAGTTCATTTTGATACCACATAAAACTATTTGCAAATTAGGTAAACTATAAGGACTGATTTTGCATTTTTCCCTAAAAAAAAAAAAAAAAAAAAGAGAAGCTAAAAAACCAATATTAAAATTGTGCTTTTAGCAAAAGACCTTCTTGACTATTGTCCAAATGATGCCCTCCGTGCATGGAGGAATTGTAAGAGAACCAATGTATCTGTAATATTTTCTGCTGCCAAACTTAATATTTCCTGGGTTAACAATCCCCAATTCTCTCTCTTCTCTCCCAACTGATTTTATGTGGTGGAACAACTGGAGGGGGGAAGAGGAATAAAAAAAATCAATAAACAAGTAGACAAGCTGGGGGAATAAAGTTACAAGTTCTCAAACTAGTACTGCATATTACTCTTCTGATCTGATGCATAAATGTCAAAATTTGTATCATGCATGCACACACAAAAGTATGTGCATAGTTCTATACATCATACATGCATATAACATAGAAATGCATGCATATTTATGGATGTCCATAACCAAAACAAGAGAAAAATCATCTAAAGTACCCTTGGAAGGAAGGGACCGGGTTGGCTATACTTGGGAATAGCTTCAATAGCATTCATCTCTTAATTAACTACAGCTTAAATGAACCATGTGATGCATTTATGTCAATAGCAGGGAGATGCAGACACATCTATGGATGCATGGAAGCAAATTAAAGTGATCGAAAGCCATTTAAATACCTTGGAAAGGAAGGGATCAGGGTGACCATATTTGTAAACAATTCCAATAACAGCTATCTTTCCATTGGAGCTTTCATGAACTGCGTGAAGCTCCAAGTCATACCTGAAAACAGAATTTGCAGAAAATATATGTGAAAATCCATTAAGTCTTTATTTTTATTTTTATTCTTTTGGTACGGAAAGACAATGTGTTGAGTGGGTGGGTGTATGCATATTAGTTAGCATGGAAGATGTTGTCAATGAAAACTGACAAGGCAAACAAATTAAAGGACCTTGATCCATTGAATGTGTGCTCAGAGGGTGAGTGCCAATGACATTGCTGCAGCTTGTACTTGGTCCCATTTATGTTAATTTTCCCTGCATCCTGTTTCCACTTCACCTGGTGAAACATTCAATTTTAATTGTAAATTTGAATCAATATCAATTGACTGATGAAAGATCACATAATAGGATCTAGTGATGCACGTTTCTATAGCCTGATTTAGATTGATCATCAAATAATTGACTTGTCTTCACTAAATGATCAAGGTTAGTGATAGGAGGGGGCGACCAATTGTGGCTACTTTATTTCGATGTTACTATGGTAACACCTACTCGTTGAGAATTGCTCAGAAGAGGCTTAGACAGGAAGAAACCGTAGGCACTCTCTCAATATCAATTAACCTAACCCCACTAAGACATTAGTACATTCATGAGATTGTCGACATATAAATAAAAATACGAGTACAAAAAAGGATAACAAAATATAAACTGAAGCAACAGCTTACTACAATATCATGTCCCCTGTTCATCAGTACAGCAGGAGCTGGTTTGTAACCCCTTTTTAATTTTCCTAGAGTCGGAAAAACCTGCACCCTTTTGTTCAAAAGATCAATAGGAGACTGCATTTTTCCATTACCACAAGCTTTCCAATGTGGATCGATTTGGCCCCATTTCCTTGGCCCTTTACCAGTTCCTTCGGTGTAAGTAAATGGAGTTTCATCATCTGTCGCCCCCAAGCCAAAAATAAAATAAAATAAAGGAAAAGAAGTTCAAATTATATACATGTTAAAATGTAATGCAAGAGATAAAGTGATGGTGCTTTTGTATGTGATGAACTTGAACCACTGCACTAGGGCTTGGACAGATTAGAAGTGTGTGTAGTTTTTCCATGGTTATGCATATGATTACTCTCCATATATCATTTAACTGTAGAATCCATGCCTTAGAAAGAATTCATCACGACAAATGAGAGAAAAATGTAAAGCAATGTCATTTTTTTTTTTTCAAATCCTAAGCACAAGCAGCAAGTATAGCCAAGTCATCCAGTTTCTTGAAAGATAAGCATTATCAAGAAAAAGAAAATTCTTGCATAGAAAACGAAGTAAGAATTTTCACAGAGAGAGAGAGAGAGCATCTCCTTTTTTCTCAAACACAAAGAAAAGATGACCTGGCAATCCTATGAAAGGACAAGTGAAAGAACATTGAAACAGATGAAAAGTTTGACTCTTTCCCAAAGTTAAGTGCTGAAATTAACCAATTAATAAATCTTCAAACTGAGATCTTAGCAGTACTGATTTAAATAAACACAAATAATTCATAAAGACAACGACTTTATTACACTTTGTCTGGAAAACTGGACCTCAGCAAAGAATATTTTTGAATTAAAAGCAGAGAAAAAAAAATCTAAATCACAGCGACATCAAAGAACAGAGAGGGAGAGAGAGAGTAATGTACTCTGGCATGCAATTGTTCTAATGTGTTTCTCATTGTCCCATCATTGTTTATAAAATAACATTTCTCCAAATGTGATCTGATCAAACAAATAACTTCAAAAAAAAAAAAAAAAATGGGTGTTTTTGTCTGTATTATATATATATGCAGAACATTAAAGGAAACCATTCTTTCATTTCTCACAAAAAAACTAAGAAAACCCAACAAAGTCCTCATTAGTGATCTTCAAGATAGACTATAACAACAATGGTGTGTTTCCAGTTTCCTCATCACCAAAGACAAAAACAAAACAGAACAAAAGGCAGCAAGAGAAAGAAAGAGCGAACACACCCACTTCAGAGTCGAGAGCCGTAGAGAAGTACTGGTGGGATGAGAGAATGAGAGAAGTGAGAAAGACGAAGATGGTGGTGGGATTGGTCTGGAAGAAGATCATCATGCTTCTTGCTGCTCTTTTGGCCTACTATGTCTTAAGGAGGTGGTGATGCTTGTGTTTGAAAAATTGCAATTGCCTATGTTTTCTTGTCTCTCCATATAGCTACGTACATGTGCTCAGGGCAATCAAAAAATAAATAGAAATGCTACAGAAAGGGCCTATGGATTAACCAAAAAATTAAAAATTAGCAGTGCAGAATTTTGGGATGTTCATTGATTAGAGGGGTGCTTCGACCAAATTTAGAGCACTCACAACAACTTCCTTTTAATTTTTTTCAAATTTAGAGTGTCACACTATTTTTTTTTTTTTTCCTTATTTAAATACACTTTACAATAACTTCTCTTATCTTTCTCTATTATGAGAAAATCTTCAACAAGATGTAGTGTAAAACTCCTCCCTGCAATAGAAAATTGACACGTAGCTAATAACACCAAATAAAGTAGATATGGAAACACTGAATCTTAAATATTATTTTTTTACAAAATATAAGCTTCTTACTTATCCTCACATTTTTTACAAAATTTCAACGCATTTCCTAATAAAAGGCCAAAGAGATGAGAATTAAGAGATGAGACAAATAATTTGTATTAAAATAATTAATACGGAAGCTTTCTTATACATTGGGTATCACTCTAACTAAGAGCATCTTCAACACAATAGTCAAATCTTTCATAATAGGCAAATTTAACTATTATTAGCATTTTTTTTTTTAATCTAGCAAAATAGGCAAATTATAGTCGTTCATACTAGAAGTATGGCTGTTAGTTTTTGACACAACCCGTGAATCCGATACAAATTCAATACGAAATTAAAGGGTTATGGTTAAAGTGTTTACTCGTTTAATTAAGTGAGTCGGTTTTGAGTTGTCTTATATAGTCTTATATTTATGCTTTGACACGACCCAAACTCGACACGTGACATAATGACAGACAATTTTTGACATTGACCTGCGAACCTGACACGAACCCAATACAAAATTAGAGAGTTAGGGTTGAGAGGTTTTACCCGTTTAATTAAGTGGGTTAGGTTATTGTTGACTTGTATAGTATCATACATATGCCTCGACATACGAACACAAATTATCACACCTAATTAGAAGCAATTGTTTATTTTTTTATCCCTTTCCTACTAAAGTGCTAATTAAATGATTAAATTTATCTCTTCTTATCAGCTTAAACTTTTGGAATAAATGGTGATGTAACATGGTATCAAAGCCTTTTGATGATATTGATTCATCCTAAATTAAGGTATTTGATTAAAATTATATTTCATGTATAAGCTTTATAAATAGAGTCTTTTGTATTGTAAACTTATCAAGTGAATAAGAGCAATGTAGCCTTAGGGCTTTATCATGTGGATGTAGATCATTGAGCGAATCACGTAAAATCTCATTTTTATTTTCTTTTATTATGCTTTCATCATCAATTTTTGGCCTAATCTTATTTGGTCTATTGTTGGTCCCTTGTTGACCCAAACCGATTTTTGGCCCAATGTCTTTGGCCTTTGTGGCATTGTTTAAAATCCATACCCATTTTAGCCCACAATTGGCTTTCATATTTGGACCATAGTTGGCCCATTTTTATACGGCCTTTATTGTATTGTTTAAAACTCAAGCCCATAATTAACCTCATTTCAGCCCTTTGTTGACTTTCATCTTAGCCCATAGTTAATCGTGTCTTGTGTGAGAAGCATTTAGAGTAAGTGCCTCTACAATAAATAACACCTTTTAAGTTTAGTATATAATTTCACATGTCAAGTCCAAGAGATCAGATCGTCAAAGGTGTTATTTATCATTCCTCTCAATAGGCATGGAAAAGTTTGAACCATCAAAAGCATGGAAAGTACTAGAGAGTCAAACAAATAAACCAGGAAAAAATTTCAAACTAACATAACTCAAATTAAGAAGTATAAAACCAACTACAAATTATTGCTTCATTTCATACATGGCATAGTACATGTATAAATTATTGCCAAATATCATACGTGGCATATATATTACATGTATAAATTATTGCGCCACCTTGATATGAGATTTGAGATTTATAAATATATATACAAAATAGGAGATAATGCATTTTATATGGTTCATATATAAATGCTAATTCCCTTTTCAAATAGGAGAATACAACTGATCTAGTCTTCCATTTGCTTGTTGAGTTGGCCTTGCATTTGATTGAAATCCCTGCAAAAAGAACAAACCAGCAGTCAAGTTTCAACATCAGACAACATATATATAATTAATTTATTCATAAGCACTTAATTACCTCGTCAACGACTGCCTTTAAGGCATCCACTTGCTCCTTTGAAGCCGTCTTCACCTATTAAACACAAGTCATGTGTCAATATATAGAAAGTAAAGAAGCAATAATATTAAAACTTTTTCGTGCTATAATTAGCAAAACTCACCTCCTTGAATATTGTCCAAGTGACGCCCTCAGTGCATGGAGGAGTTGTAAGAGAACCATCGTATCTGTAATACTCTTTGCTGTTAAAGTTAAGATCTTCTGGGTTAATAGTCCCCAAATCTTTCTCTTCTCCTTTCCCAATTGATTTTACCTGGTCGTACAGCTGGAGTGGGGGAAGAGGAAGAAAGAAAATCGATAAACAAGCATATATAAGCTCTTGAGCATCTTTCTTTAGCAAGCTGGTTTTCAAATGTAAGTTCTACTCAAAATTTGTATCATGCATGTAAACACATTTATAGACGTGTGAAAGCAAATTAAAGAGAAAGCCATTTAAATACCTTCGCAAGGAAGGGATCAGGGCAGCCATATTTGTAAAGAATTCCAACAACAGCAAACTTTCCACTAGAGCTTTGATGAACTACGTGAATCTCCAAGTCATACCTGAAAACAGAATTTGCAGAAAATAGATGTGAAACTCCTCCTTTAGTTTTAGTTTTTTTATTTTGTTATTTTTTATTTTTATTGTATGGAAAGACAATGGTGTTGAGTTGGGTGTAGTGTATATTAGTTAGCATGGAAGATGTTTCAATGAAAACTGAAAAAGGCAGAAACAAAGGACCTTGATCCATTGATTGTGTGCTCAGAGGGTGAATGCCAATGACATTGCTGCAGCTTGTAATCAGCCCCATTTATGATAATTTTTCCTACATCTTGTTTCCACTGCACCTGATGAAACATTCAATTTATTGTAAAATTGAATCAATATCAACTGACCAATCATAGCTTAATTAGAATTAAGGATCACATAATAGGATCTGGTTTCTATAGCCTGGTTTGTTAAAGCAATATGATTAAGTGATTAAATTTACCTCTTCCTATAAGCTTAAGCTTTTGGGATAACCGGTAATTTAATATAGTATCAGAGCTAAATGTCATGGGATCGAACCTTGACTCCGTCAATTTTCACCCCCCATTTAAATTGAATATTCACGTGTTGGGCCTCATCTATTAAAAGAAAGTTTGAGCTCACACTTGAGGGGGAGTGTTAAAGTAATATGATTAAGTGATTAAATTTACCTCTGCCTATCAACTTACGATTACAGAAAATTATAACAAAATATAGACTAAAGCCAGCAGCTTACTGCAATGGCGTGTCCGCTGTTCACCAATACAGAAGGAGCTGGATTGTATTGCCTTTCTAATTCTCCTAGATTTGGAGAAACCTGCACCTGCTCAATATCAATAGGAGACTGCCTTGCTCCATTACCACAAGCTTTCCATTGTGGATCGAGTTGGCCCCATTCCTTTGGTCCTGTACCACTTCCTTCAATGTAACTAAATGGAGTTTCATGAGCATCTGTTCCCCCTCACCCACCACCAAAAAACCAAAGGAAAAGAAGTGAGACACAATGTGAAATTCCTTTTTTTATTTTATTTTATTTTATTTTTATGTCAAAATTTATCAATTTTCTAAAAAGTCAAAAAGAGAAAGAAAGAAAGAGAGAACATACCTGCTTCAGAGTTCAGAGCCGTAGAGAAGTGGTGGGATGAGAGGATGAGAGAAATGAGAAATACAAAGATGGTGGTGGGATTGGTTTGGAAGAAGATCATCATGGTGCTTTGCTTGCTGCTCTTTTTGCCTACTGTGTCTCAAGGATGTTGGAAATTTGCAATAGCCTATGTTTTCTTGTCTCTCCAATAACAAATGTGTCAGCTACATCTTCTCATGACAATATATATACATATGTGTGTGTGTGTGTTTATGCAGAACATGCATTAAAGGAAACCATTCTTTCATATCTCACAAAAAACTAAGAAAACCCAACAAAGTCCTCATTAGTGATTTTCAAGATAGACTATAACAACAATGGTGTGTTTCCAAAGACAAAAACAAAACAGAACAAAAGGCAGCAAGAGAAAGAAAGAGAGAGCTAGAACACACCCACTTCAGAGTCGAGAGCTGTAGAGAGAAGTACTACTGGTGGGATGAGAGAATGAGAGAAGTTAGAAAGAAGATCGTGCTTCTTGCTGCTCTTTTGGCCTACTGTGTCTTAATAAGGAGGTGTTTGAAAAATTGTAATTTTAGTTTTCTTCCCTCGATATAGCTACGTACATGTGGAATATTCACTAAAAAAATTACAAATTAATCGTTATTACTATCTTTATTATGCAAAATTTTGGGGTGTTCATTGATTAGAGGGAGTGCTTCGACCAAACTTAGAGCATCAAACTATTTTTTGCTTTCCTATTTAAATACATTTTACAATAATTTCTCTAATTTTTCTCTATATATATATACTAAATAAATATTGAGAAAATCTTCAACAAGATGTAGTGCATGTAAAACTCCTCCCTGCAATAGAAAATCGACACTAGCTAATAACACTAAATAAAGTAGATAAAAAAATACCGAATCTTAAATATTTTTTTTTTTACAAAATATAAGTTCTCTACTTACCCTCACATTTTTTACAAAATTTCAACATATTCCCATGAAAGGCAAAAGAGATGAGAAATAGGAGAGGAGATATAAATATTTTATATTAAAATAATAGATAGGGAAGCTTTCATATACATTGGGGAGCACTCTAAGAGCATCTTCAACATACTAATCAAATCACTCATAATGGTCAAATTTGACTATTATTAGTCTTTTTTCATATCTAGCAGAATAGGCAAAATACAGTTGTTCATATATACTAGAAGTAGGGCTACCAATTTTTGACATGATCTGTGAACCTGACACAAATCCAATACGAAATTTAAGGGTTAGTGTTGAATAGTATGGCCCGTTTAATTAAATGAGTTGTGTTTGACTTGACCTATATAATTTTATATTCATAGACACGATCCAAACCCGACACGAGACATAATGGTATGCAATTTTTGACATAACCCGTAAACCCGACATGAACCCAATACAAAATTAGAGAGTTATGATTGATGGGTTTTACCGTTTAATTAAATAGGTCAAGTTAGGGTTGACCTATATAGTCTTATACATAAGCCTCGAGACAACTTGAACCCGACATGCAAACACGAATTGTCACCCTTAACTAGAAGCAATTGTTTATTCTTTTATTCTCTCCTATTAAACTGTTGATTAACTGATTAAATTTATATTTTCCTATCAGCTTAAGTTTTTGGGATAAGTAATAATTTAACATGGTGTCAGGATTTTTTTATAAGATTGAATCACCCTAAATTAAATGATTTGATAAGATTATATTTCATGTGTAAGCTATATAAATAAAGCATTTTGTATTGTAAACTTATTTAGTTAATAGGAGCATAATATAGCCTTAAGGCTTTTTCTTGTGGATGTAGGTCGTAGATTGAATCATGAAAAATTTCGTCTTTATTTTCTTTTATTCCGCTTTCATATTCAATTTTTGGCTGTTTGTTGGCCCAATCATTATTTTGGTCTATTGTTGGTCCCTTATTAACCTAGACTGATTTTTGGCCCTTTGTTGGCCCAATGTCTTTAACCTTTGTGGTATTGTTTAAAACCCAAACCTATTTTAGCCCACAGTTAGCTTTCATATTTTGATCATAATTGGCCCATTTTTGTATGGCCTTTGTTGTATTGTTTAAAACTCATGTCCATTTAAGACCCATAGTTGACCTTATTCAACCTTTTGTTGGCTTTCATCTTGGCCCATAATTAGCCTTGTATCGAAGAAGAAAACATGTCGGTGTGTGAAGCATTTAAAGGAAGTGCTTTTACAATAAATAACACCTTTAAGTTTAGTATATAATTTCACATGCCAAGTCCAAGAGATGAGATCGGCAAAGGTGTTATTTATCATTGCTCTCAATAGGCATGGAAACGTTTGAACCATCAAAAGCATTGCCAATTTTTTGTTTGCGTTAATAGAGGCTAAACCCATCCAAACAAAAAAAAGCATTGGTTATTTGTAAATTTTTTGTATCATGACATATAGCATAAATCTCCTTTCAGTGAAAATTAACAAATAACATATATATACTCAAGCTCATGTGATATGAGATGTATTAAATATATAATAGGAGATGATGCATTTATATGGTTCATAAATGTTAATTCCCTTTTCAAATTATGGAAGCCTAAGTAGAACCTCCATTCTCCCTTGGAGTATAAAACTCAACTCCTATTCCACCTGACTGTTGAGTTGGCCTTGCATTTTCTTCAAATCCCTGCAAAAGGAACAAACCAGCAGTCAAGTTTCAACATCAGGGAAGATGTATCATGGCGACATATTTCTACATGGAAATTAGCTTCAAAATCAATCCCTTGGTTATACAAAACAAACACAAGCAAGATAGTTTTTGCACCAGAGCCTACATCTTTTGCTAGTTTTTATCCACTTTATCCAGTGGCTTTTATACATTTATTATCATTATTATACATTCTAAAGTGACACAAACACTCACAGCATATATTGGCTTCCCATTTCTGTTTTAATTTTTAGCTTTAACCCAAATTAGTTATCAATTTTGAAAAAATTTATTACAACATCAGCAGTAAGGATTTTCAGTACACTCAGCCAAAAGTGAAAATATAATAATCTCACTCTTCCTTGAGTTTGTTTACTTCAGCACACCCTTGATTTGTTCAAAGTACTTATTCATAAACACTTACATCATGAACGGCTTCCCTTAAGGCATGCACTTGCTCCCTTGAAACCGTCCTCACCTATAAAAGAGAAGTTAGTGTCAATAGCAGTGCGTCTATGGAGTAGAGTAAAGAGAAAAATGCAAAATTAATCCTCGTGGTTTACCTATTTTACTATTAGTTTCCTATAGTATCAAAATGAACTCAAAGGTTTTTGAGATAAGTAAAATAAAAAAAAAAAAAACAATTTGTTGCTTATAATCGAATTTCATCCACTGGCTTAACAGATTTTATTAGTGTGACACTAAGCTTAAATAGGATACGTGTCATAATTTTATTGGTTTTGACGTTTTACATTATCAGAATTTATTAAGTTAGTGGACGAAATTTGACTGTAAAATGTAAATTGTTCTTTTGGCATACCTGAGAGACATTGGAATTCATTTTGATATCACATTGAGCTATTTGCAAATTAGGTAAAGTATAAGGACTGATTTTGCATTTTTTTTCTTAATAAAAAAGGTAAAAGAACCAATATTAAAATTGTGCTTTAATTTAGCAAAAGACCTTCTTGACTATTGTCCAAATGACGCCCTCAGTGCATGGAGGAACTGTAAGAGAACCAATATATCTGTAATACTTTCTGCTACCGAACTTAATAACTCCTGGGTTAATAATCCCCAATTCTCTCTCTTCTTCTCTCCCAACTGATTTTATGTGGTGGAACAGCTGGAGGGGGGAAGAAGAATAAAAAAAATCAATAAACAAGTAGAGAAGCTGGGGGAACAAAATTACAAGTTCTCAAGCTAGACTTGATTCATTCATAGTGCATATTACTCTTCCGATGCATAAATGTCAAAATTTGTATCATGCATGATGCATGATGCATGCACACACAAAAGTATGTGCATACATAGTTCTATACATGCATATAACATAGAAATGCATGCATATTTATGAATGTCCATAACCAAAATAAGAGAAAATCATCTAAAGTACTTGTGAATAGCTTCAATAGCATTCATCTCTTAACTACAGCTTAAATAAACCTTGTGATGCTGTTACTACTGATGCATTCATGTCAATTGTCAATAGCACGTAGATGCAGACACATTTATGGATGTGTGGAAGCAAATTAAAGGGAAAACCATTTAAATACCTTGGAAAGGAAGGGATCAGGGTGACCGTATTTGTAAACAATTCCAACAACAGCAAACTTTCCACTGGAGCTTTTATGAACTACGTGAAGCTCCAAGTCATACCTGTAAACAGAATTTGCAGAAAATAGATGTGAAAATCCATTAAGTTTTTTTTTTTTTTTTTTTGTATGGAAAGACAATGTGTTGAGTTGGGTGTAGTGTATATTAGTTAATTAGCATGGAAGATGTTTCAATGAAAACTGAAAAGGCAAACAAAGAACCTTGATCCATTGAATGTGTGCTCAGAGGGTGAATGCCAATGACACTGCTGCAGCTTGTAATTAGTCCCATTTATGTTAATTTTTCCTGCATCTTGTTTCCATTTCACCTGGTGAAACGTTCAAATTAATTATAAAATTGAATCAATATCAACTGATTGATCATATCTTATAGTGACCATGCCATTCATGCATTCATGGGATTGAAGTTGCAAACATTAACTGAATTGACATAATAAAAAGGAAAAATTACAGTTTACCCCTCCAAAGTTGACAGCGTTTTTCAATTTGAACACCAAAGTTTTAATTTTTGCAATCCACCCCCCCAAAGTACCAAATTTTTGCAATTTGACCAATTATATCCAAAACTTTCTATATTGCCCCTAATTTTTATTTTTTTTTATTTTTTATAAAAAATTTAAAAAATAAATTCAGGGTGGCCATAGCTACCCCTTTGCCCATCTGGCCATTTTTGCACGCTCAATTTTTTTTTTTCATAAAAAAATAAAATAAAATAAAATAAAAAATCAGGGGCAATATGGGAATTTTGAGATAATATTGGTCGAATTGAAAAAAATTGAAACTTTGTGGGGGTGGATTGCAAAAATTGAAACTTTGATATTCGAATTAAAAAACGCTATCAACTTTAGGAAGGTAAACTGTAATTTTCCCTAATAAAAATAGTACTACAGAAAATGATAACAAAATATAGACAGAAGCAGCAGCTTACTGCAATGTCGTGTCCCCTGTTCATCACTACAGCAGGAGCTGGTTTGTAATCCCTTTTTAATTTTCCTAGAGTCGGAAAAACCTGCACCCTTTTGTCCAAAATATCAATAGGAGACTGCATTTTTCCATTACCACAAACTTTCCAATGGGGGTCGATTTGGCCCCATTTCTTTGGCCCTTTACCACTTCCTTCTGTGTAAGTATATGGAATTTCATCATCTGTTTCCCCCCAAAAACAAAAAAAATAATACTAAATAAAGGAAAAGAAATGAGACACAAAAAAATAATCGAGAAAAAGAAAATTCTTGCATTGAAAACGAAGTAAAAATTCACACGGAGAGATCTAGAGAGAGAGAGAATCTTCTTTTTTCTCAAACATAAAGAAAAGATGATCTGGCAATCCTGTAAAAGGACAAGTGAAAGAACAAAGAAACACATGAAAAGTTTGACTCTTTCCGAAAGTTAAGTGCTGAAAATTAACCTATCAAATCTTCAAACTGAGATCTTGGCACTTAATAAATAAACACAAACACAAATAATTCATAAAGAGAACGAATTTATTTGGTAACGTATATTGTTTATTACACTTTGTCTGGCAAATGGGAACTCAGCAAAGAATATTTTTGCATTGAAAGAGAAAATAAATCTAAATCACGGCGACATCAAAGAACTCACACACAGGGAAAGAAGGTGAGAGTATAATGCAATCTGGCATGCAATTGTTCCATCATTGTTAACAAAATAACATTTCTCCAAATGTGATCTGATCAAAGAAAGAACTTCAAACAAAAACAAAAAAGTGGGTGTTTTTGTCTGTACATGTATGTGTTTATGCAGAACATTAAAGGGAAGCATTATTTCATATCTCACAAAAACTAAGAAAACCCAACAAACCAAATCCTCATTAGTGATCTTGAAGATAGACTATAGCAACAATGGTGTGTTTCCTCATCACCAAAAAACCAAAAAACGACAGAAAAACAGAACAAAATGCACCAAGAGATAGAGAGAAAGAGAACATACCCACTTCAGACTCGAGAGCTGTAGAGAAGTGGTGGGATGAGAGGATGAGAGAAAGAAGAAGTACAAAGATGGTGGTGGGATTGGTCTGGAAGAAGATCATCATGGCAGCTTGCTGCTTGCTGCTCTTTTTGCCTGCTGTGTCTCAAGGATGTTGGTGACTTGGTGTTTGAAATTTGCAATAGCCTATGTTTTCCTGTCTCTCCAATGGATCCAATAACAAATGTGTCAGTTACATGTTCATGACCAAGATAAAATAAAATTAATGCTACATGGCTTTCCCCACGCGCTATACGGAGCGTGTTCACTCCCTTTTGTAGCCGTTACGGTCCAATTATAATGTTACATCAATGAAAATTATTCAATTTCTTTTATTTCCTCTAAAAAAATCGAGTTGTTTGTTTACTAGCGCTCTATTTCTTTCGACGTAAAATGATTTTTGTCAAAAAATATTTTCAAGAAAGTCATTTAATTTTCCCAAAAAATGTTTTCAACACCCAAAAAATGTTTTCTGTTGAAAACATTTTACGGCGTTTACTACGCGCACGGAAAATCAAATGTTTATATATATATATATATATATATATATAAAATTCTAAATTACGAAAATGTCCCAACCAAGTCTTAGAGGTGTCCGAACCGAGTTCCGCAAGGACCCCACTGGGACTCACCTGAGACCCGCCCGGACCCTGCCTAGACCCTATCAGGACCTCGTCGAGATCAGCCCGAGACCTTGGCAGGACCTACCCAAGACTCGACAGGGAAATTTTTGTAATATAGTATTTAATATGATTTTGCGTACATACCAAATACCGAAATTTTTTTCTGTTGAAAACATTTTCCGATGTCAGGGACCCGCCTAATTTTCCGTACAAACCAAATACCGGAAAGTGTTTTATAAGAAATCACTTTCAAGGAAAATGTTTTCCGCCGAAAATATTTTTTTTGACGAAAATGTTTTCCAATGAGTCACGGTCGGGTCCTGGGCGAGTCCCGATCAAGTTCTGGTAGGTCCGGATGGGTCCCGGTCAAGTCCTTAGCGGGTCCCGGTTTAGTCTCGGGCGGGGTCTCGGTCAAGTCCTAATGGGGTCCAGAACAGGTTCGGTCGGGTCCTAGTCAGGTCCCAAGTGGGTCTGGTTGGGTCTCAGTCAAGTCTTGGGCGAGTCCCGGTCAATTCCTAGGTGGGTCTTAATCAAGTCTCGGGCAGGTCCAATCGAGTCCCGTTCACGTTTGGTTGGGTCCCGGGTAGGTCCTAGTGGGGTCCCGAGAGGGTCGTGGGCGAGTCCAGGTCAAGCCCTAGGCAAATCCCGATGGGGTCCCTAGCAGGTACTGGGCGGGTCCCGGTCAAGTCTCGACAGATCCGAGGCAGGCCCGAGCAGATCTCGTTCAGGTCCAGTCGGGTCCCGGCGGGGTCCTGGGCGAGTCCTTGTTAAGTCCTGGGCAGGTCTTGGCGGGCCGGCGGGGTTCCGAGCAGGTCTCGGTTAAGTCCTGGTGGGGTCCTTGGCGGGTCTTGGCAGGGTCTGTCAATTTGAGAATGAAATGTTCAAAGTCGAAAAATAGTTTACGGAAAACCGTAAACCATTTTCCGAAAATTAAAGAAGATTTTTCGGTCAAAAGGAAAATATTTTCCATTGACCACTATTTTACGTCGCAGTAAATACCGTAAAATACAGAAATCATTTTCTGGAAACCATTTTACGTCGAAAGAAACGGAGCCTAGAATTCATTTAGTATAAATTCAATGGGAAAATATATTTTACCCACTCTGAATTATCCACTCATTTGCACTTTGACCTCTAATGTTTAAAAAGTGACATTTGACCCCCCCC
>NC_081549.1:3956443-3994083 GCF_901000735.1 Corylus avellana | reverse complement strand
ATCCCAAAATTTTCATATTGCCCATAATTTTTATTTTTATTTAAAAAAAAAAAATTTTGGGGGTACAAAAATGGCCAGATGGCCAAAGGGGTGGCTACGGCCACCTCTATTTAATTTTTTTTTTTTTTGTAAAAAATAAAAAATAAAAAATTAGGGGCAATATGGGAAGTTTTGGATATAATTGGTCAAATTGCAAAAATTTGAAACTTTGGGTGGATGCATTGCAAAAAATTGAAACTTTGGTGTTCAAATTGAAAAACGCTGTCAACTTTGGGAGGGTAAACTGTAATTTTTTCAAAAAAAAAAAAAAATTAAGTGGTGGCTGGCCACCCCAGTTGGGCCTAGAAGCCACCCCAGATCGGACACCCCTTAATTTTTTTTTATTTTTTTATTTTTTATTTTTAACTTGGGATTGGGGCATTTTGGGAAAAAAAAAAGTTATAATGGTCAAATTGCAACAATTTGGAAGTTTGGGAGGGTCAAGTATCACTTTTTAAACATTGGAGGTCAAAGTGCAAATGAGTGGATAGTTCACGGGGGTAAAATGTATTTTTCCCTAAATTCAATTAGAGCTCGGTTCTTTTAATAAATAAGTCGAGCTTAAAAAATAATTTTGACTCATATATTAAACTAGCCAAAGTGACATACTTTTTTTTTTTTTTTTTTAATCAAATAAGGGAAAAAGGGTTACATGTGATCGAACAACAACAAAAGGGTGGGCACCTTAACAACAAAGCCCAAGCAGTTAAAGCAGCAGGGATACATGGAAAAGTCCAAAAAGACCAAATACAGGGAATGATCCGAAAGAATCAAACAATAGGCAATGGTTTCATTTATGACCTCAGAGAAACCATAAACAAGCCGGGCTTGTTCCTGAGCCGCACAAGGCGGTTCTAAAGTGCATAAAATCTCGGTGAAGAGACTTATGCGGTAAAGGCAACAATCACTGTGAAATGAAAGTTGCAGGGATGGCGCTGCATAAAACTGAAAAGGAGCCGTTGAAGGACAACCACCGGCATCAAAAAACTCCCTCACAAGGTCAAACCAGATCAGATCAGGGAGATAGTAACCCACAGAAAATAAGAAAAACAGCACAACCAAACAGAAAAAATACAGGGAAATAACAGCAAGATTACAACAAATAAACAAAAATATTACAACACAACAATAAAAACACAAATCAGCAGCACACAACACCAGCAGGGACAGAGGTAGGCGGGCGGAGGGTAGATCGGAGGAGCCACACGAGGAGGAGAAGATGGACGGATCTGTGGTGGAGATGGGACAACGATGGCGGATCTGTGGAAAGCTCGACCGATCTGTGGCTGATCTGTGGCGGAGGAGGGACGACGAAGGCAGATCAACAAAATGGGCCGGTGATGGCGGCGCTGAATGGAGAAGGCAGAGGAACAGTGGAAAAGAAAGAGAGAAAAGTAAAAAACAAGAGAAAACCAGGAGAAGAGGAAGGAGAAACAAGGAGGAAACGGAAAAAGGGAGGAGAGAAAGGAAAAGGCAAAACCTTTCCCTCCTCCCCGGAAAGACCGCACGAGGCGGCAGAAAAAACCCCACTAAGGAGGCGGCTGGGAAGAAAAAAACCTAGGGTTCTTTCAGAGCTTCTCTCTCTAAAACAAGAGAGAGAAAGTGACATACTTACTTTAGCCATTTTAGCCTTTTATGGGCTTATGTGTGTTTAGTCGGTTTGTTTTTAGTAAATTGGTACATTTTCAGGCAAAATAAGAGTAAAATAGTCTACCTTTGATTTGTGCAATTTCAAGGCAAATACAATTTGTCAAAAACATATTTTAATGTGACTAAAATATTACTTATAAAACACCATCATCATCGATCGTGATTCTTAACCAAGTTTAACTTTAATTCATACAGTGTAGGCATAGGTGAATAAGCAAAGTACTCAAATGTTTTAAGCATATTTTTAATATAATATTATAATGTGAGTAAGATAAAGTAATGCAATTATTATCTTTAAGAACCTTGATGTCCAAAATGACATTAGCTTCACCCATGTATTTCATATCAAAATTAGGAGTAATGATATAAGGAAGACTAAAGTCCTTCTAGAGTCATTCCAAATATGATATAACATTTAAAATCACAAATAGATTAAAATTCAATAATAATCATCTCAAATTAAATGATGATTTTAAATGCCACATTACATTTGGGATAACTATAAAAGGACTCTAATCCTCCTTATATCATTACTCCAAAATTAGTCAATGGAAAAACGTTTCATTGCACCTTACGCTTGTAATGATATTTCGATTAATTATATAAAAAAATAATAATATTTGAAATACATGTAAGAATCACTTACGGTCATTCTTGATTGATTGTTCTTTAAGCATGTAAGAATCATTTATGGTCATTAATGATTGGTTGTTGATAAACAGTTATCTATGATGGATTCATATGTGTTTTCATATAAAATAAAGGGGTTAATTATTACATTTACCTCTCTAACTACCATCTTTTATGTAATGTATCATTTAATATTTTAATTTTTGCAATGTCTCTCAATGTAGTATTACGGTTACGGTGTCCCCATTCCGCAATTCAAAATGAAAAAAGAAAAAAAAAAAAATTATCTTATGTATGATACTTTTTGTCTTTTTTGGGTTCTGGAAATGGGGCATTGCAACTTCAATAATTTTTTTTTTTTTTTTTGCGTTGGGGGAGTGAGATGAGACATTGCAAAAATTAAAATATTTGGGGTGCATTGCAAAAAAGATGATAATTAGAGGGTGTAAATCTAGTTTTCCCCAAATAAAAAGTACATTTTTTTGCGCTTGGAGCTTTAAGAAAAAGTGAGTAGTTTTTTTTTTTTTTTTTTGTTCGAAAAAGAACATGTCCTTGATCAGATATGCGTTGTTTTAAGATTAAGCAAAAATAAATAAATAAAAGAAACGTTTTTTTTTTAATTTTTAATTTTTAATTTAATTTTTTTTTTTTTATTGACCAAGTCACAATAGAAGGAGTACTCTCTTTGGCTTTGGTATAAGTATTAAACAAAATGTTTTTCTTTTCAAATTATTTTTTAATTTCTTAACTAATTGATGTAGCTGTATAAATATACAATATTTTTACCAATCATAACTCGAGATATAGCCCCATGTAACACAAAATACCACTTTATTTCTAAGATGTAACTATTTTTTATTAGGGCAACCAATGTCCCATATTCAATTTGTGTGAGCATTTTTGGGCTAATTAAACATATAACACAATAGCTCAAAGAAGTTTAAAACCAACTAGAAATTATTGCTCCATTTCATACATGATACATGGCATAGTACATGTATAAATTATTGCTAGATATCATACGTGGCATATATATTACATGTTGTGCCACATTGTATCTTTAATATTACTAGTAATTACTCAAGCTCATGTGAGATGAGATTTATTTATATATATATATATAATAGTAGATAATGCATTTATATGGTTCATATATAAATGCTAATTCCCTTTTCAAATAGGAGAATACAACGACTGATCTAGTCGTCCATATACTGATCTGGTACTCTTCCATTTGCTTGTTGAGTTGGCCTTGCATTTGATTGAAATCCCTGCAAAAAGAACAAACCAGCAGTCAAGTTTCAACATCAGGCAACATATAATTAATTTATTCATGATTAAGCACTTAATTACCTTGTCAACGGCTGCCTTTAAGGCATCCACTTGCTCCTTTGAAACCGTCTTCACCTATAAAACACAAGAAGTCATGTGTCAATAGAAAGTAAAGAAGCAATAATATTAAAAATTGAACGTGCTATAATTAGCAAAACACATGCACCTCCTTGAATATTGTCCAAGTGACGCGCTCAGTGCATGGAGGAGTTGTAAGAGAACCTTCGTATCTGTAATACTCTTCGCTGTCAAAGTCAATATCTTCTGGGTCAATATTCCCCAGATCTATTATTTTTTGTTCCCCAATCAATTTTATCTGGTCGTGCAGCTGAAGTGGGGGAAGAGGAAGAAAGAAAATCAATAAACAAGTAGAGTCTTAGTCTTAGTCATGTATATATAATTAAGTTCGATCTTGAGCATCATCTTCCCTTAGCAAATTAAGGAGAAAGCCATTTAAATACCTCTTCAAGGAAGGGATCAGAGGAGCCATTTTTGTAAAGAATTCCAACAACAGCATAATTTCCACTGGAGCTTTGATGAACTACATGAATCTCCAAGTCATACCTGAAAACAGAATTTGCAGAAAAATAGATGTGAAAGACAATGTTTTGAGTTGGGTGTTCAATGAAAACTGAAAAAGGCATGCATGCATGCAAACAAAGGACCTTGTTCCATTGAATGTGTGCTCAGAGGGTGAATGCCAATGCACCTTGAGCAGCTGGTAATCAGTCCCATTTATGGTAATTTTTCCTGCATCCTGTGTCCACTCCACCTGATGAAACATTCAATTTTAATTGTAAAGCCTGATTTGGATTGATCATCAAATAAAAATACGACTACAGAAAAAGGATAACAAAATATAGACTGAAGCAGCAGCTTACTGCAATGTCGTGTCCCTTGTTCACCAATTTAGCAGGAGCTGGTTTGTAGTCCGTTTCTAATTCTCCTAGAGCTGAACCCTGCACCTGCTGAATATCAATAGGAGACTGCATTGTTCCATTACCACAAGCTATCCAAAGTGGAATATTGAGTTGGCCCCAATCCTCTGGCCCTGTACCACTTCCTTCAATGTAACTAAATGGAGTGTCATGAGCATCTGTTCCCCCTCACCCACCACCAAAAATACAAAGGAAAAGAAGTGAGACACAATGTTATGTGACATTCCTTTTTTTTTTTTTTTTTTTTTTTTTAATTTCAAAATTCATCCATTTTCTAAAAAGTCACACAGAGAAAGAAAGAAAGAAAGAACATACCTGCTTCAGAGTCGCTAGCTGTAGAGAGGTGGTGGGATGAGAGGATGAGAGAAATGAGAAATACAAAGATGGCGGTGGGATTGGTCTGGAAGAAGATCATCATGGTGCTTTCTGCTTGCTGCTCTTTTTGCCTGCTGTGTCTCAAGGATGTTGGTGACTTGGTGTTTAAATAAAATAAAATTACATCAATGAAAATTATTCAATTTCGAATCGAGTTGTTTGTTTACTAAAATTCATCACTAATGCTTGGTTACATTGACCACTCATCACTAATGCTTGGTTACATTGACCACTCATCACTAATGCTTGGTTACATTGCCCACTCATCTCTAATGCTTGGTTACGGAAATGAAAGTTGATGGGATTGTCTTCATAATCTACTAAAGGATCTTGGTTGTAAACCATAAGGACGACAAAGGGGATAACGTAGACAGCCAAAGACTCTTAAGTTTCTTGTAATCTGGTTCACGGTTATAGAGCTTGAAGTAGGGAGATGTATTTTGCAGAACAGGAGTAGGTAGCCTATTAATGATATAAACTACAGTAAGAAAAGCATCCACCCAGTACCTATTTGAGAGATGTGAGTGAGCTAGAAGGGTGAAGCCTGTTTCAAGGATGTCTCTCAGTTTTCTTTCTACCAGTCCATTCTGTTGGGAAGCGTATGGGCAGGATTTCCTATAAACTATGCCATATTTAGTTAAAAAGGTCTGGAATTGAACAGATTTATATTCACCTCCTCCATCTGATTGGAGTTGTTTAATTTGGGAGGTGAATTGATTTTCCACTAAGAGTTTAAATTTCACAAAGTTTTCAAAAACTTCAGATTTGTGATGCATGGGATGTATCCAAGTGAACCTTGAGAAATCGTCAATAAATATGACATGATATTTGTAACCACTAATAGACTGAATAGGTGAAGTCCAAACATCCGAGTGTATTAGTTCTAAAGGTTGTTGAGATACACAATTTGAAGCATGAAAGGGTTGTTTTCTACCCTTGCCTAGTTGACAGGAAATACAACTGGGAGTTTTATTGAAATTGAAACTAGTAACAAGAAGAGAATTATCCTTAACAACATGACTAATAATTTCTAAGGCAGGATGCCCTAATCTAAAATGCCACATTAATGAAATGGTTCTTATTCCAATCAAAGCAGTAAAAGTCTTAGTCCCTTTGTGAGAGTTCCTTCCAAGCTGCAGTGGATACAAACCATTTTCACTCCTCTCCAAGAGTGTTGCATGGTCAGAAGGTCCTTAATATAGTAATGAGATGATGTTAGAATGAAGTAGCATAAATTGTCAGTACAAAATTTGTGTATGGACAATGTAAAACATCTTTAAGTTGAAAAGCAGAATAAGAGGAATGAAAGAGAGTTGAACCAGTGTTCACTATTGTAAGACTAGTGTCATTGCCCATAGCAACTTCTTCTGCTTGCTGAAAAGGCTGCTGAATCTGCAAGTTCTCCAGTTGGTTGGTAATATGAGCATTTGTTCCACTGTCGGCCAGCCACTGTTCCACTGTTGCTCTTCATAAGCATAATTTGTATGTGCTGTGTAGGAGGATTGCATCCCTGAAAAGCATAATTCATGTGATGATAATAATCAACATCCAACTGATTTGTTTGGGAAAAGTTGTATCTGGCATGGTGATCAAGTACCATGGGAAAAGTTGCTTCCCTAACTTGGTTGTAGAGAACTTTGGGTAAACTGTTTGTTTGGAAAATTGTTTCCCTGATTCTGTGAGGGAGGCCCTCAATGATATTGATGACTGGAAAAAGAAGAACTCCTTGAGAAGGACTTATGTTGTACTAAAGAGGGCCACTGTTGAATTGCTGGTAGTAAGGTCTAGGTACTGAAAAACCAAGTCCTTGTCTTGGTGAATAATGCCTTGGTGGAAACTTAGGCTCCGTTTGTTTCACCATAAAATGATTTACAGAAAAAGTTTTACGTATTTTCGAGTGTTTGGCGCGACATAAAATAATAGTCCAACAAAAAATATTTTTCCTTTGACCGAAAATTCTTCTTTAATTTTAGAAAAATGGTTTACGGATTTCAAAACCGTAAACCATTTTCTGACTTCGAACATCTCATTCTAAAATCGACGGACCATGCCAAGACCCACCAAGGACCCTACAGGGACTTGGCCGGAACTCGCTAGGGACTTGACTGAAAACCACCCGACACATTACCGGGAACAGCCCGAGACTCGCCCGAGACTTGACCGAGACTTGCCCAGGACCTGCTCAAGACCCTGTTGGAACGTGCCTGGGACCTAACCAAATGTGACCGAACGTGCCTGAAAACTCGCCGAGACTCGATCGGACCTGCCTGGGACTTGACGGGGATCTGACAGGACCCGCCTGAGACTTGACCGGGACCTGCCCGAGACCCCGTCAGGACCTGATCGGAACCAGCTCGGGACCCGCCTGGGACTTGACTGGGACCTGCCCGGGACCCACCCGTGACTTGACTGGGACCCGCTCAGGACCTGCACGGGACCAGACCGAACCTGCACTGGACCGCTGAGACCTGCCCTGGACCTGACCGGACGTGCCTAGAAACCCGCCAGGACTCGACCGGACTTGCACAAGACTCACTTGAGACCTGACCGGGACCTGCTATGGACCCTGCCTGGACCTGACCGGGATTCGCCCGAGACACAATCAGAC
The DNA here is from genome assembly GCF_901000735.1 of Corylus avellana. Lineage (NCBI taxonomy): Eukaryota > Viridiplantae > Streptophyta > Magnoliopsida > Fagales > Betulaceae > Corylus > Corylus avellana. The sequence goes on along the minus strand of NC_081549.1, from coordinate 3,986,511 downwards.
CTGCCCGAGACCCGTCCAGGACTTGCCCTGGACCTGATAGGGACCTGCTCGAGACTTGCTCGGGACCCGCCTGGGGCCCGATTGGACCTGCCTGGGACCCGCTCGGGACTTGACTGGGACCTACCCGGTACCTAATTGGGACCCGCTGGGGACCTGCCCAGAACTTGACCAAAACCCGACTGAACTTGCACGGGACCTGCCCAAGGCCCAAACTGGACCTACATGGGACCTGCCCAAGGCCCCGCCGGAACTTGCCCGGGACATGCTCAGTCGGGTCCCCGTCAGGTCCCGATCATGTCTCGGTGGGGTCCCGGGCTGGTCCGGGCGGGTCTAGGGTGGGTCCCAGTCAAGTCCGGGGAGGTCTCGGCGAGGTCCCGGGTGAGTCCCAGTCAAGTCCTGGGCAGCTCCGGGCGAGGTCCCGAGCAGGTTTCGATCAAGTCCCCTGGTCAAGTCTCGAGCGGGTATTTTTATATATTTTTTTTAAAAAAATTATTATGTCTTAGTATTTTTATGTTGTGAATATAAAAAAATATTTGTGGTTTTCCGTGCGCGCGCCAAATGCCGAACAATGTTTTCATCGTAAAATATTTTCATGTAAAATGACTTCCCTGAAAATATTTTACGTCGAAACAAATAGATCCTTAAACTGCATGTGAGCTTTGCCTTTGGACAGTTGTGAATTGATAGGTCTGTGTGCAATTAATGCAAAGGTGGAATGATCTGTGTTCTGGAGGTGGTGCTGATTCAACAACATCTCATGGCTGAGAAGTTCATCTTGAAAATATTCAAAGTTGATTTCGTTTGCTCGAGTGTGGAAGGAGTAGGTTGTGATGAAATGAGTAAATGAGGAATTCAATCCATTAAGGGTAGAGGAGATTAATTTGTCATCTGTTATATATGGGGTTACCACAGCACCAAGTTGATCTACAAGGAGCTTGGCAGATTGCATATAGTCTGAGCAGGACCATCTCCCAAATTTCTGGCTCTTAAGTCCAAGTTGATGGTAGTTCCTCCCCATCAACTTGAGGGGTGTTAAAGTAACTCATCATGCTCCACTCGTCACTATTGCCCACTCATCACTAATGCTTGGTTATGGAAATGAAGTTTATGGGATTGTCTTCATATTTTTTTTTTTTATTGTCTTCATAATCTACTAAAGGATTTGCACTTCAAAAGATATGATGAGATTCTTTAGTATTATATTCAAGATAATGATGTATATTCTTTAGATTCAGTTAACTTTATATATATATATATGGGTGCAAGCACCTCGTGTAACATTAAGCAATTTATCACATTTACATTTTCAATACAAAACTTTTTTCTTTTTTTTGAATAAATACAAGACTTTTTAGTATTTCACTTAGTAGTCTTGCGTAAAGTTTTTTTTTTTTTTGGCATAACTTTTCATCCAAAATAATGGTTAAATTTGACAAAAATGAAAACTTAGAATATTTTGATAATTTAGGTCAGAGTTGTAGCGAGTCATAATTTGAAGGTGTCTTATGCAATTGGAATGATAGTTATAGAGGGTAAAATATAATTTATTCTTATTTCTAAGCTTAATGGTCTCTACCAATCTTTTCAATTGTTACTTCCCTCGACTACTTATATTATGAAAGAATTTTATAGTTTAATAATGCTTCTAATATTTATTATAAAAATAGAGTTATAAGGTTAAAAATATTTGTATGATATGATTTTATGGGATTAAATGATCGATTATATATTTTAATCAGAAAAAAATAATTAATTAGTTTTATAATTATCTTTTTGTAGTGTTATAATTAATTAATTATCATTATTCTAAAATATTTTCTCTTGACGTGGCAAAAAAAAAAAAAAAAATCCTAGGAAAAATTACACATACCCACTCAAACTTCCACAGTACCACTTCATTGTCAATTTTTCTTCCAAACTATCGATTGTGTTAAAACTTAAATGTTGTTTATTACCTCATATTCTATTTATCAATGTAACCCACCTGGTTAATCTCAGTCATCCAAGGATCCAGCAAAAAGCATCCTAGCCATTTATTCCAAACACATTTATATGCCTCAAAACTGATGATGTAGCTTATATATACCATGCCAATCATGTTATTACACAAATCACACACAATAAACAAATTATCAATAAGATAAGTAAAATACAAGACATGAAAGTATAGTATAAAAATATCTTACAATACTATAGAATCGCACAAAGATTGATTCCTGCCTCCCAGAATATTTAACTCGGTACGATCGTATTTTTTGACAAGTAATCTCTTAGAATTAGCACTTCCAAGAACAATGACTAATAGAATAACTTGTATTTTTATTTTATTTTTTTATTATAGAATGATAATCTCACATTTTTAAAAAACAATAGAAATAACAAACAGTGTACATAAAGTGTGAGCTTACTTTGTAATTAAGCTAGGATTTAATAATAATAACAATAATATTTATACTTATAACATGATCATTAAATCACAATTTAAGTATTAATATATTATCACTATAATTTATATGATTATATCACATGATAATTGATCATTAAATCATATGATTATATAATAACAAATAATACATATATAATATGACATAAGTCATAAGTTTACAAGTTAATCATATGATTCATATTATTCATGTACAATGATAATCACATTTCATATAATATCAAATTAATTATTAATTGGCATTGAATTAAACAATGTCTTACTTATAACCACAATTGAAGTATTGATGTATTATCATTATAATTTAAGGTTAAATACCTAATACCCCCCTAGGGTTTTACTTTTTTATTTTTTCCCCCTAGGGTTTGATTTTTATCACAGGAGGCTCTTGTGGTTTTGATAAATAACCAAATTAGTCCTTCCGTCAATTGACCGTTAGTTGACTTAACGGAAGTCCATGTAAACCAATTCAAAGTTGACACTTGGCATAAGTGATCACGTCATCAGTGATGACTTGGCACCTAATCAATTTTTTTTTTTTTTAAAAAAATTAAAATTAAAAAATTAAAAAATATATACTTTTTTCAAAAAAAAAATTGCCGATGGTTTTTTGTTCAGCCGGATGGGGTGGTCAAACCACCCCCAACCAATTATTGGGGGGTGGCTTTGGCCACCCCCAGTCGAGCCACCGCCATCCTGGCTTAGATGGAGGTGGCCCGCCACCCCCTATGGCTGAAAGGTGGCTGCCAAATGGCTAAAGATTTTTTTTGGAAAAATATATATTTTTTGTGGGCTCGATTAGGTAATAATGCCATCGCGATGACGTACACTTATGCCAAATGTCAACTTTAATTGGTCTACATTTCAACCATTAAGTCACTAATGGTCAACGGATCTAATAACTACTTGATCATTTATTAAAAACCATGGGGACCTCTTGGTAATAAAAAATCAAACCCTAGAGAGAAAAAATAAAAAAAGTGGTTCCCTAGGGGGGGGTATTATATTTAACCCTATAATTTATTGACATAATCAACTAATGATTAAATCATATGATTATATAATATATATATATATATATATATATATAATGACATCATAAGTCATAAGCATACAAATTCATACTAATACAATAATTAAGTACCTAGAGATTTAGTTCCAATGTATGTTATAAAATATAAACTTATAATGTTTTCTCATTTCTGCACACTGGTGGGGACTAGCATGAATTTTCTTGGCTTGAATCCACTTAGAGTGGAAATGAGACAAAATGGTGATGGAAGTAAAAGTGAATATGTTTATGTTTGTGTTGGGTTTCTTTAGTTGATTGAATTTTTAATTATATCCTGAATGTGAGTTTATGGATTTATATATTGAATGTGTGCTTATGGATTATGGCTATTATCTTCGATTGTGAACTTTTTTATGTGCTTTATTTGAATGTTGTGTACAAGTGAAATGATGATTTACAAGAATTGTTGTAATTTTATTTGTATTGTATGTTGTGTAGAAGGTGACCTACAAGGATTTTGGAAATTTGATTTGTATGTTGTGTTTAATTCCTTATTTAAAACATTGATAAATGTTGATTGTTAACAAGTTATGAAATGCATTTAAGGACTTTTTTTTAGTACAAGTAAATGTAAACTAATGTAAATTTGTGGTAAAATATTTTAGATTTTTCAATATGGGCTCCTTTTATACTAATTTGGCTCAAGTTGAGGTATATAGCAAATTTTGATGCTAAAACGGCCCTAAAAGGACAAAAAAAAGTGGAAAAAAAAAAAAAAAAACGATTAAAGTGAGCTCCAAAAAAAGCCAAACTCTCAAAATTGGGCCAAAAGGCCCAACTTGTAAAAAGCGGTTAACGGATGTGGTTGTTTATTTGATAACCACTAACTGGTGGTTAACTGCCTAGCGGATTGCGGTTTGTAAGTTTTACTAACTGTCTAAGCAGTTACGGTTATCGGTTTTAGCCACTTACCGCTAACCGTAACCACATTTTCACTACTACCTATATAGTCTTGTATTCATATTTTAACACGACCCAAACCTGACATAAGACATAATGGTAAACAATTTTTGACATAACCTGTGACCTCGACACGAACCCAATACAAAATTAGAAGGTTATGATTAATGGGTTTTACCATTTAATTAAATGGGTTGGGTTATGGTTGACCTATATAGTTTTATACACATGCATGACACAACTCAAACCTGACATGCAAACATGAAATGTCACCCATAACTAGAAGCAATTATTTATTATGTTATTCTCTCATATTAAAATGTTGATTAAATGATTAAATTTATATTTTTCTATCAGCTTAAGCTTTTGGGATAAGTGGTAATTTAACATAGTACCAAAGCCTTTTGACAAGATTGAATCACCTTAAATTAAAGGATTTGATAAGATTATATTGAATGTATAAGCTCTATAAATTGAGCATTTTGTATTGTCTAGGCTGTCTAGCGAATAAGAGCATAATGTAGCTTTAAGGCTTTATTATGTGAATGTAGGTTATAGATTGAATCATGTAAAATCTCGTCTTTATTTTCTTTTATTCCGCTTTCATCATCAATTTTGGCCGTTTGATGGTCCAATCATTATTTGGTCTATTGTTGGTCCTTTATTGACCCAAACCCATTTTTGGTCCTTTGTTGGCCCAATGTCTTGGCCTTATGGTATTATTTAAAACCCAAGCCAATTTTTGCCCACAATTGGTTTTCATATATGGACCATAGTTAGCCAATTTTTGTATGGCATTTGTTGTATTGTTTAAAATCCAAGCCCATAATTGGCCTAATTCAACCTCTTGTTGGCTTCTTGGCCCATAGTTAGCCTTGTTTTGAAGAAGAAAACATGTCTTTGTGTCTGAAGCATTTAAAGGAAGTGCCTCTACAATAAATAACACCTTTTAAGTTTAGTATATAATTTCACATGCCAAGTCCAAGAGGTCAGATCGTCATGTGTGTTATTTATCATTCATCTCAATAGGAATGGAAAGTTTGAACCATCAAAAGCATTGCCAATTTTTTGTTTGGGTTAATAGAGGCTAAACCCATCCAAAAAAAAGAAGAAGTATAAATCTCCTTTAATTTCATTGAAAATTAACGAATAACATATACTAAAGCTCATGTGATATGAGATGTATTAAATATATAATAGGAGATGATGCATTTATATGTTTCATAAATGTTAATTCCCTTTTCAAATTATGGAAGCCTAAGTAGAACCTCCATTCTCCCTTGGAGAATAAAACTCAACTGCCATTCCATCTGATTGTTGAGTTGGCCTTGCATTTGCTTCAAATCCCTGCAAAAAGAACAAACCAGCAGTGAAGTTTCAACATCAGGGAAGATGTATCATGACAACATATTTCTACATGGAATTTAGCTTAAAATTCAATCCCTTGGTTATACAAAACAAACACAAGATAGTTTTTGCATCAGAGCCTACATCTTTTGCTAGTTTTTATCCACTTATCCAGTGGCTTTTATACATTCTAAAGTGACACAAACACTCACATCATAGATTGGCTTCCCATTTCTCTTTTAGTTTTTAGCTTTAACCCAAATTAGTTATCAATTTTGAAAAAAATTATTACAAAATCAGCAGTAAGGATTTTCAGTACACTCAGCCAAAAGTGAAAATATAATAATCTCACTCTTCCTTGAGTTTGTTTACTTCAGCACACCCTTGATTTGTTCAAAGTATTTATTCATAAACACTTACATCATGAACGGCTTCCCTTAAGGCATGCACTTGCTCCCTTGAAACCGTCCTCACCTATAAATTAAAGAGAAGTTAGTGTCGATAGCAACGCATCTATGGAGTAGAGTAAAGAGAAAAATACAAAATTAGTTCATGTAGTTTACCTAATTTACAATCAGTTTCTTGTAGTATCAAAATGAACTCAATGGTTTCTGAGGTAAAAAAAAAAAAAAAACAAAAAAAACAAACAAACAAACAATTTACTCCCTATAGTCAAATTTCATCCACTGGCTTAACAGATTTCATTAGTGTGACACTAACTTAAATAGGATATGTGTCACAATTTTATTGGGTTTGACGTTTTACACTATTAGAATCTATTAAGTTTGTGGATGAAATTTGAGTGTGAGATGTAAATTGTTCTTTTGGCATACCTCATGGACATTTGAGTTCATTTTGATACTACATTGAGTTATTTGCAAATTAGGTAAACTATAAAGATTGATTTTGCATTTTTTTTCTTAATAAAAAAAGGTAAAAGAACCAATATTAAAATTGTGCTTTTAGCAAAAGACCTTCTTGACTATTGTCCAAATGACGCCCTCAGTGCATGGAGGAACCGTAAGAGAACCAATGTATCTGTAATACTTTCTGCTACCAAACTTAATAACTCCTGGGTTAATAATCCCCAATTCTCTCTCTTCTTCTCTCCCAACTGATTTTATGTGGTGGAACAACTGGAGGGGGGAAGAGGAATAAAAAAAATGAATAAACAAGTAGACAAGTTGGGAAAAATAATTACAAGTTCTCAAACTAGACTTGATTCATTCATACTGCATATTACTCTTCTGATCTGATGCATAAATGTCAAAATTTGTATCATGCATGGACACACGAAAGTATGTGCATAGTTCTATACATGCATATAACATAGAAATGCATGTATTTGTCCGAATATTACTGATGTGCATGCATATATTTATGAATGTCCATAACCAAATTAAATAAGAGAAAATCATCTAAAGTACTTGTGATCAATAGCATTAATCTCTTTAACTACAGCTTAAATAAACCATGTGATGCATTTATGTCAATAGCATGGAGATGCAGACACAGCTATGGATGCATGGAAGCAAATTAAAGAGAAAACCATTTAAATACCTTGGAAAGAAAGGGATCAGGGTGACCATATTTGTAAACAATTCCAACAACAGCAAAATTTCCACTGGAGCTTTTATGAACTACGTGAAGCTCCAAGTCATACCTGAAAACAGAATTTGCGGAAAATAGATGTGGGTGGATATATACTAGTTACCATGGAAGATGTTTCAATGAAAATTGAAGGAAACAAAAAAAAAAAAAAAAAAAGGAGTCACCTTGATCCATTGAATGTGTGCTCAGAGGGTGAATGCCAATGACACTGCTGCAGCTTGTAATTAGTCCCACTTATGTTAATTTTTCCTGCATTCTGTTTCCATTTCACCTGGTGAAATGTTCAAATTAATTGTAAAATTGAATCAACATCAACTGACTGATCTATCTTATAGTGACCATGCCATTCATGGGATTGAAGTTGCAAACATTAACTGAATTGACATAATAAAAATATTACTACAGAAAATGATAACAAAATATAGAATTAAGCAGCAGCTTACTGCAATGTCGTGTCCCCTGTTCATCACTACAGCAGGAGCTGGTTTGTAATCCCTTTTTAATTTTCCTAGAGTCGGCAAAACCTGAACCCTTTTGTCCAAAATATCAATAGGAGACTGCATTTTTCCATTACCACAAACTTTCCAATGTGGATCGATTTGGCCCCATTCCTTTGGCCCTTTACCACTTCCTTCGGTGTAAGTATATGGAATTTCATCATCTGTTTCCCCCCACCCCACCAAAAAAATAATAATAATACTAAATAAAGGAAAATAAATGAGACACAAAAAAATAATCAAGAAAAAGAAAATTCTTGCATTGAAAACGAAGTAAAAATTCACAGACGGAGAGAGAGAGAGAGCATCTTCTTTTTCCTCAAACATAAAGAAAAGATGACCTGGCAATCCTATGAAAGGACAAGTGAAAGAACATAGAAACACATGAAAAGTTTGACTCTTTCCGAAAGTTAAATGCTGAAAATTAACCTATCAAATCTTCAAACTGAGATCTTGGCACCTAATAAATAAACATAAATAATTCATAAAGAGAACGAATTTATTTGGTAACGTATATTGTTTATTACACTTTGTCTGGCAAACGGGAGAACTGAAAGAGAAAATAAATCTAAATCACAGCGACATCAAAGAACACACAGAGAGAAAGAGAGTGAGACTGTGAGAGTATAATGTAATCTGGCATGCAATTGTTCCATCATTGTTTACAAAATAACATTTCTCCAAATGTGATCTGATCAATGAAAGAACTTCAAACAAAAACAAAAAAGTGGGTGTTTTTGTCTGTATATATATGTGTTTATATAGAACATTAAAGGAAACCATTCTTCATATCTCACAAAAACTAAGAAAACCCAACAAACAAAATCCTCATTAGTGATCTTGAAGATAGACTATAACAACAATGGTGTGTTTTATCATCACCCAAAAAAAAAAAAAACAACAAAAAAACAGAACAAAATGCACCAAGAGAAAGAAAGAGAGAGAACATACCCACTTCAGACTCGAGAGCTGTAGAGAAGTGGTGGGATGAGAGAATGAGAGAAATGAGAAAGACGAAGATGGCGGTGGGATTGGTCTGGAAGAAGTTCATCATGGTGCTTTGCTTGCTGCTCTTTTTGCCTGCTGTGTCTCTAATAAGGATGTTGGTGACTTGGTGTTTGAAATTTGCTATAGCCTATGTCTTCTTGTCTCTCCAATAACAAATGTGTCAGTTACATGTAAAAAAATAAAAAATAATGTTACACGCGCTATATGGAGCGTCTTCACTCCCTTTTGTAGCCGTTATGGTCCAATTGTAACGTTACATCAATGAAAATGATTCAATTTCGTTTATTTCCACGTGGTAGGATTGTAAACAAATCGAGTTGTTTGTTTACTAAAATTCAATTTCTTTTATAAATTCAATTCGGGGTCGGTTCTTTTAATAAATAAGTTGAGTTTAAACAATAATTTTGACTCGCATATCAAATGAGTCAAACTCACATACTTACTTTAGCACATTTTAACATTTTTCTATCTTCTCTCTATAATTCATTTCTTTTTTTTCTAAATAACATCAAGAAGAATTTTAAAATGAAGAAAGACCTAGATCTTCCTTCCTCTCCTTTTACAGTAGCAGTATTCGATGTCTTTCCTGTAGACTCCACCAGTCTCCGTTCTTGGCGGGTTGCTTTAGATCTAGTTTGTAAATCTAGATCTAGTCTCTTCCACCTTAGATCTTATCGTCTTCTTCGGCCAAAGTGTGTCTTCCGAAATGATGTTTACGATGTTGTGCTTCCTCTGTTGCTACTTGTGGTGTTTTTTTGTTTTTGTTTTTGTTTTTTATTTTGTTTGTCCTGGCCTTCGGGTTGAGGATGGAGTAGATTGGTGTAGGAGCTTAACTCTCACGGCCAGAATTTTAGTTTCTAATTGTTTTTTATTTTTATTTTGTATTTAGGCTACCCATGTCCTAAATCTAATATGCATGAAACATATATTTTTCTTAAATGTAATTGTACATAGGTTCACGGAAGTTTGAAGTCATTTTTATAACTTTGTAACTTTTATAACTTTTGGCTATGATTCTTCAAAGTTGTATGCTCTATGATGTAAAAGCTTTATGCTCATAAAATTCACCAATGGAAGTTCCATATTTCTCAAAAAGAAGAAGAAGCACATTTTAACATTTTATGGGCTTATGTGTTTAGTCAATTTGTTTTTATTAAATTGGTACATTTTCAAGCAAAATAAGAGTAAAATAGTATACCTTTGATTTGTGCAATTTCAAGGCATGTACAATTTGTCAAAAACATGCAGGTAACCATAACCAAGTGTAAATTTTTTTTTTTTTTTTTTTTTTTGAGTAACTTAACCAAGTGTAACTTTAATTCATACAGTGTAGGCATAGGTGAATAAGCAAAGTACTCAAATATTTTAAGCATATTTTCAATATAATATTATAATGTGAGTAAGATAAAGTAATGCAATTATTATCTTTAAAAACTTTAATGTCCAAAATGACATTAGCTTCACCCATGTATTTTTTTCATATCAAAATTAGTCGGTGGAAAAACTTTTCATTGCACCTTACGCTTGTAATAATATTTTGATTAATTATATAAAAAAATAATCATATTTGAAACACATGTAAGAATCACTTATGGTCATTCTTGATTGGTTGTTCTTTAAGCAAGTAAGAATCATTTATGGTCACTCTTGATTGGTTGTTGATAAATAGTTATCTATGATTGATTCATATCTATTTTCATATAAAATAAAGGCGATAATTACATTTACCTCTCTACCTACCATCTTTTATGTAATGTGCCCTCTAATATTTTAATTTTTTCAATGTCCTCCAATGTAGTATTATGGTTGCGGTGTCCACATTTCGCAACTCAAAATGACAAAAAAAAAAAAAAAATTATCTTACGGATGATATTTTTGTCATTTTCTGGAAATGAGACATTGCAACTTCAATGGAGGGAGGTAAGACATTGCAAAAATTGAAACATTTCGGGTGAATTGCAAAAAAGATGATAGTTAAAGGCAGTAAATCTAGTTTTGCCAAAATAGAAGAAGTGAGTGAATATATATATATATATATATATATATATATATATATATATATGTGTGTGTGTGTGCGCGCGCGTGTGTGTGTTTTGGAAAAAGAATATGATTTAGCTGTTCTTTATCAGATACGCTTTGTTTTAAGATTAAGCAAAAATAAATAAATAAAAGAGACGCTTTTTTTTATTGACCAAGTCACGTTAGAAGGACTCTCTTTGGGCCATTTGGGAACTCTACTTGAAAGAAAGAAAAAATGGCTTGACAAACGGTTGAAGTTGGCTTTGGTATAAGTATTAAAAAAGTGTTTTTTCTTTTCAAATTATTTTTAATTTCTTAACAAATTGATGTGGCTGTTTAAATATACAATATTTTTACCAATCATAAGTCGAGATATAACACCAAATACCACTTTATTTCTAAGATTTAACTCTTTTTTATCACTTATTAGGGCAACAAATGTCCCATGCATACTCAATTTGTGTGAGCATTTTTGGGCTAAAATATGTAACACAATAGCTCAAATTAAGAAGTTTTAAACCAGCTATAAACTATTGCTCCATTTCATACATGGCATAGTACATGTATAAATTATTGCTCGATATCATAAGTGGCATATATATTACATGTATAACATAATATTGTATCTTTATTACTAGTAATTACTCAAGCTCATGTGCTATGAGATTTATTTTTATATATATAATAGTAGATAATGCATTTATATTGTTCATAAATGCTAATTCTTAGTTCCTTGGACAATACAACCGAACTGGTCTTCTATTTGATTGTTGAGTTGGCCTTGCATTTGATTCAAATCCCTGCAAAAAGAACAAACCAGCAGCCAAGTTTCAACATCAGGGAAGATGTATATCATGACAACATATTTATTCATAAGCACTTACCTCGTCAACGGCTTCCCTTAAGGCATTCACTTGGATCCTTGAAACCGTCTTTACCTATAAAAGAGAAGTTTATGTGTCAATAGAAACTGCATCTATGGAGTAAAGAGCCAATAATACTAAAAATTGTGGTTTTAGCAAAAGACACCTTCTTGAATATTGTCCAAGTGACATTCTCAGTGCATGGAGGAGTTGTAAGAGAACCATTGTATCTGTAATACTCTTTGCTGTCAAAGATAATCTCTTCTGGGTCAACAATCCCCAGATTTCTCTTTTCTCCACTCCCAATTGATGTTATCTTGGGGTACAGCTGGAGGGGGCAGAGAGGAAGAAAGAAATCAATATATAAGTTCTTGAGCATCTTCTTAGTAAGTCGGTTTTTAAGGATGAGTTCCATCCAGCAAACACATTTATGGATGCGTGGAAGCAAATAATTAAAGAGAAAGCCATTTAAATACCCTCTCAAGGAAGGGATCAGGGAGGCCATAGTTGTAAAGAATTCCAACAACAGCAATCTTTCCAGTGGAGCTATTATGAACTACATGAATCTCCAAGTCATACCTGAAAACAGAATTTGCAGAAAAATAGATGTGAAAGACAATGTGTTGAGTTGGGTGTAGTGTATATTAGTTAGCATGGAAGATTTTTCAATGAAAACTGAAGAAGGCATGCAAACAAATGACCTTGTTCCATTGAATGTGTGCTCAGAGGGTGAATGCCAATGACACCCCTTCAGCTTGTAATCAGTCCCATTTATGGTAATTTTTCCTGCATCCTGTGTCCACTCCACCTGATAAAACATTCAATGAATTGTAAAATTGAATCAATATCAACTGACTGATCATAGCTTAGAAAGATAACATAATAGGATCCAGTGAGGCAGGCTTCTATAGTCTGATATGGATTGATCATTAAATAAAAATACAACTACAGAAAAGGACAACAAAATATAGACAGAAGCAGCAGCTTACTGCAATGTCGTGTCCACTGTTCACCAATACAGCAGGAGCTGGTTTGTAATGCCTTTTTAATTCTCCTAGAGTTGGAGAAACCTGCACCTGCTGAATATCAATAGGAGACTGCATTGTTCCATTACCACAAGCTATCCAAAGTGGATAATTGAGTTGGCCCCAATTCTCTGGCCCTGTAGGACTTCCTTCAATGTAACTAAATCGAGTTTCAGCATCTGTTCCCCCCCCTCCCCCCCACCAAAAAACCAAAGGAAAAGAAGTGAGACACAATGTGACATTCCTTTTTTTATTTATTTATTTTTTATTTATTTTTTTTTATGTCAAAATTCATCCATTTTCTAAAAACTCACCAAGAGAAAGAAAGAGAAAACATACCCACTTCAGAGTCGAGAGCTGTGGAGAAGTGGTGGGATGAGAGGATGAGAGAAATGAGAAATACAAAGATGGTGGTGGGATTGGTCTGGAAGAAGATCATCATGGTGCTTGCTGCTCTTTTTGCCTACTCTGTCACAAGGGATGGTGACTTGGTGTTTTTTAAAAAAAAAACAAAAATTACATCAATGAAAATTATTCAATTTCTTTTATTTCCTAGTGCATAGGATTGTAAACAAATCGAGTTCTTTGTTTGTATAAGTTCAACTCGAGCTCGGTTCTTTTAATAAATAAGTCGAGCTTAAACAATAGTTTTGACTCAAATATTAAACAAGCCAAACTCGCATTTTATCTCACTTCGACAGTTCGACTCATTCTAGGCGTATGTGTTTAATTAGTCAATTTGTTTTTCTTAAATTGGTACATTTCCAAGCAAAATAAGAGTAAAATAGTCTTTCCAAAATATCTTATATGCACTTAGTAGTCTTGCGTAACGTTTTTCATCCAAAATAATAGTTAAATTTGATAAAAATGGAAACTTAAAATATTTTGATAATAAGGTTAAAAATATTTGTATGATATGATTGTATGGGATAAATGATTCTATATTTTAATTAGAAAAATAATGAATTAGTTTTATAATTATCTTTTCGTAGTATTATAATTATCATTATTCTAAAATATTTTTCTCTTGACATGGCAAAAAAAGAAAGAAAGTACACATACCCTCCTCAAACTACCACAACACCACTTCATTATCAATTTCTCTCACAAACTATCAATTGTATTTAAAGATGTTATATATTACCTCATATTCTATTTATCAATATAATTCACCCGGTTAATCTCAGTCATCCAAGTATCCAACAAAAAGCATCCTAGCTAGCCATTTATACCAAACACATTTATATGCCTAAAAATTGATTATGTAGCTTATATATACTATACCAATCATATTATTACACATATCACACACAATAAACAAATTTAATAATAAAAATAAAAAAATAAAAAAAATAAAAACTTTAGGAGGTGGTCGAGCCACCTCCTTTAGCCAAATGGAAGGTGGGCGAATCACCCCTAAATGTCATGAGGTAGTTTCGGCCACACCCAAAATTACATCGGGGTAGTTTCAACTATTGAAAATTTATTTGGATGGTGCAAAAATTATTGTAAATAACAAATAATATTAATCCAAAAATTATCAATAAGATAAGTAAATTAAATACAAGACATGAAAAGTATAATATAGAAATATTTCACAGTGCTATAGAATCACACAAATGTTGATTCTTACCTCAACTCCCAGAGTATTTGACTTGGTACGATTGTATCTTTTAATACACAATCTCGAAAGATTATATTATAATGTTTACCTTCGTTAAGAAAGCATTTCCAAGAACAAAGATTAATAGAATAACTTGTATTTTTTTTTTTTTTAGAAAGATAATCTCACATTTTTTTTAAAACAATAGAAATAACAAAGAGTGTGCATAAAGTAGTGTATTTCAAGTGCTCTCTAATGAGCTTTTTATACAGAAAGTGTGAGCTTACTTTGTAAGGAAGCATTTAAGGGTCATAAAGGAGCCATGGACAAATAGTTATTTAGGTGTAGAAAAAAAGTGTAGAATTGAATAGTAATTAAAGACCAACGTTTATTTACGCCAACGAAAAAAGTCAATGGCTTCAAACAGACCCTTTATTAAGAAATTGAATGCTAGTGCCAGCAAGAAATTCATTAATGCAGTGGCTTAAGGAAGGAGAAAATAGCTCAAAATGAGATTAGATCCTCTCCCGGATAGAAGAATATCCAGCTAATGATCAAAATTCTTTTAAAGAAATTCCAACGCCATAAATAAGACATATATCTTATTAATAAAATAATAATAATAATAAAATATTATATATTTTTTTATAAATATGACATATATCTCATTAATAAAAAAAATTTAAAAATATTATATATATTTTAAAAAAAATTATAAAACAAATTTATTAAAAGTTATAAAAAATTAAGGGGTAGCCAGAAGCGGACCACCCCCAAGGGCCAAAAGATTTTTTTTTTTTTTTTAGTTTGGGTTTTGGGGGTGGTGCAGCCACCCAAATGGCCATGTGGTGGTTGGCCACTCTGACCCCAAGCCACTCCCATCTAAAATGAGAGATTGGTCACATTGGCCACCTATGTGAATGGGGGTGGCTGACCACCCTTTATTTTTTTATTATTAATGATTTATTTTTTATTTTTTTTTTAATATGAAATATTTTATTATTATTTTTGTGAGTGAGATAGAATACTAACGCCCTTTTAAGTTTAAAAAGAAACCACAGTTATGAGCTGAGATATTCTCTAGTCCATTATACTAGATTGGGAGGATCCTATTCCCTCAAAATGTGTTTGTAAAACAAGTAAACTACAACAATCTTCCCCATCTTATAAACATTGGAATAGAAGAAGATTCAAAGCATGCATTGACGTCGCACCTGAAGGTTTTAACCGCACCTAAAATAAATAAGTGAGAACTTAATGAATCGTAGTAGAGTTAGGGGGTGGTCTGACCACCCCAAATGACTATGTGGTGGTCCGGCCACTCCTGGCCCAAGCCACTCCCATCTAAAATGGGGTGGGCCGGCCACCCCCTATGGCCAAGATAGGGTGGCCAGCCACCCCTTTTATTTTTATTATTAATTTATTTTTTATTTTTTTTTAATATGAAATATTATTTTTATTATTATTTTTTTGTAGTGTGATAGGTGTCATATTTGTGGTACTAGGATTTCTAAAAAGAAACCATAGTCATGAACTGGATATTCTCTAGTCCATTATAGATTGGAGAGGATCCTATTCCCTCAAAATGTGTTTGTAAAACAAGTAAACTACAACAATCTTCCCCATCTTATAAACATTGGAATAGAAGAAGATTCAAAGCATGCATTGACGTCGCACCCGAAGGTTTTAACCGCACCTAAAATAAATAAGTGAGAACTTAATAAATCGTAGTAGAGTTAAACTATTTTAACCAAATTCACAAGTTGACCAAACTTATCACCCACATAACTTCATCCACGTTTGGGTTGTTCTATAGCGGGTTGGTGCCTTAAACAAGCTACGCGCCCCTGAGTTTTATAAGTGCACTAAAGACATTCCCTAGTCTCATAGGAGACAATACCAAATGTACACTTATATAGGTGGCATTCATCAGGAGTGTTTGCAGAGTACACTATATCACAACATGTAAGGACTATGGACCCATTAGAAATTTTAAACTCATCATTAATCATTATGCATCTTATACTGTCTTACACCATAGTGATAGACTCATCACTAATATTCTCATCAAGATAGTAAATAAACATAGAATGGCATCACCTTACCATGATCACTTACGATTTCATTTTCCATTAAACCTGGTTCATGGGATCTCCAATTATGGAAGTTGAGTATCCATCACAGATTCACAATGTCATTATTTGGGTATCACATCCCCCTCGATATTCACTCACCAGCCTTCTTGCCAATAGCTTGTCAAATGATCTACCAAGTTCCTTTCTTACCTCTCAGGAGGGAAAAAAAAAAAAAAAAAAAAGTTCCTTTCTTTCCTTAGAAAGTTCATAGAGATTATACCATTATCAATAAGTCGTCTCACAAGATTATGCCTTAATTGAAAATGTCGACTTTTCTCATTGTAGATCTTGCTCTTGGCTCAAGCTATGGCGGCCTAGCAATCATAATAAACACGCACAAGTAAAACTAGGTTAGCATATTAAAGGCAAATTAATCCGTAAGCTTCGTAGACACTCAACTCCAATTTCAACATTTTCCAATGCAAGTAGCTTAGCCTCGAGGCTAAGTTAGTAGCAAGATCGATCTTGCTATGCAAGTCTATTTTTAAGACTTTCAAGAGATAATCTCTCCAGTCAAAGTAAACGCATAGCCATTGGTAGGCTTTGACTCATCTAAATCATAAATCCAATTAACATCACAAGATCCTTCAAATATAGTATGAAAGCCACATTATGACAAACCACTAGAAGTCAGTCGGTAATCGGTCAAGGATTTTTATACTGAAGTCGGTTCGGTTCGGTTAATCGGTATAACTATTTTTTTTATCGGTTAAGTAATTAACCAATAAGAAATTTTTTTTTAGTAGAACTTATGTATGGTGGATTCTTATTGTGTTAATTAATGGGCCTTTTTTTTTTTTTTTTGGTTCAATAAGCCATTTTACCCCAAAAAAACAATTTGGGTCCCAAAACAATCAATTTTTAGCCCAATAAAAAAAAAAAAAAAAAAACTCACGGTTAACCGATTAACCGAACCGTTATTAACTGTTTTAACCGAAATTTCGGAATGATTTCTTATCGAAAATAGGTTTATTGGTACCGTTATATCCAATACTCACCCCTCTCAGCGATCTAGAGATAGTATCCCAATGCACAATCCTAGGATTATGAGTATATATACCCAATCTGCCAACATCATATGCAATATCAAAACGTATGCATGTTGTCAAAAACATCAAGCTACTGGTGATTTGTGCATATTTTACTTGTGAAATACCATCACCGTGATTCTTAACTAAGTGTACCATTGAATCGTATGGTGTAGACATAGATAAATAATCAAAGTTAACTAATGTCATTTTTGTAGATATGCTTTTTGAATTTGATCTCTACAATATGATGGTAATCATAATTTTTACTTGCAAATTTGCTAAATCTAACTCGACATGAGCTTGTTCAGAACTTGATTGAAGTTCAATGAAATGATTGGTGTTCTCTATAATCTCAGGTAACTACAATTATATATTTTATGTAATTTAAATATATAAAAAAAAATACTATTTAGTAGATTGAGATGATGTGCTGATAAAAATTAACTATTAAATTTTATTTTTACAAGCCATTGCTGATTCAGAGGCTAATTTTTGCTGCCAAATAATTCAAGTTGCATGACAATCATAAAACAATTTACTAAATAATATTAACTACTATATTCCTTAAAAATTAAGTTAAAAGAGCAATTTACATATAAAGGCTTAATCAATGTAAAATTTTGATTACATACTTAAAACTTTTTTGATAAATTTGGCTAGACCAAAAAATACACTAATCGTAAGTTGCACTAAGACAGGTTAGGCCTCGATTTTACTGTTTTGCTAAATCAAATTGCCCTAAAGTTTTGTATATGTGCTTAGCCCTAGGTAATTTAGGTTTAGAATTAAAAAAAAAAAATAAATAAATAAAAAAAAATAAAAAAAAATCCGTTATATTGGTCTCTCAAGAGTCAGCCAGACAAAACAAGTGTTTCTCAATCTCATTCAAACGGTGCGTTTTTCTTTAGGTAAACGTTGCGTTTTGCCAAAAAAAAAAAAGCCGTCTTCCCATCTTCCTTCTTCAAGCTTCGTGACCTATCTAGTATCTCCTTACCCCAAACACCAACAGTTTCAGAAGAAGGAAAACGTTGGCGGCTGAACGTAAATTCCTTGATGAGTGTCTGAGGGTGGGCGACGAGGGCATCCAGAAAATTTATACAGCAGGTAAGTGGAATTTTTGGGAGGTGAGGGGGGCATTTGACCTCCCTCCGCCCCTGATTATCACATAAAATCAATGTGTATTAAATCTTGTAATTCGGTTTATCTTAATTAATTTATTTACATGGCTTCTTAGTGATTCTGGTCTCAACACATACTTCACATGGCTTATCCAGTGAATTAGTAATTTGGATTTCTTTCACTTTCTAAATGTAGCCAAGATTTGCATGTTCAAGTTGTATATAGTTAAGAAATCAAAAAGTATGATTTATAAAGAAAAAAATTCCAGTTTACATCTGAAAAAATACTAACAACAATGATCATATAAGCCCTAAACCGATTTATTTTAAACCTTCCAAGTTATAGAGAAAAGCTAATCATACCGCACTATGAACAATTCTAAGTCTAATGTATTGTCCATTTGGGGTAGCGAAATCACCCTCAAATATGCTCAGAGGGGGTGGTTTGGTCACCTCCCATTTGGATGGCTTGACTACTACTCTTTTTTAGTTTTAGTTTTTAGTTTTTAGTTTTTTTAAAAAAAAAAATTTAGTTGTTATATTCTATATTTTTTATTATGGGTGACATATGTAGTAATATGATTGATGCTGAAGTGGACATTTGACGGTTTCTATAAATTTTTTTTGACGGAAGTTAGATGTAAGGACCTTTTTGTTCTTTTAAATATGACATGGCTAATTACAAATTAGCACAACCACAAAGATTAATTTTACATTTGTCCCTTTTAGTTAAGCCAAGCTCGAACAACCATCTAAAGTGTTGCTCAATTCAACTCAATCCTATATGTATGTTTTCCTATAAATTGAAAAGTCTTCCAATTGTTTATTTTAAAATAATTGTTGGTATTACTAATATATGAAAGCCCAATAAAACACCCATAAAAAAACATTGGTATATATATAGCTAAATGTCATTCTCATGTTTTTTTTTTTTTTTTTGTCCCGTAGCTTTTAAAATATCAAAATCTAATAGTAATTTATCACAAATCTAATGATATTTTAAAAGGCACGTCAGTTTTGAAATAACACAAAAGGAACCTAAAAAGGACTTGTAGAATTACTCCATCGATATATATAAATATATACACGTGTGAGAAGTTCATCTCGGAAATATTCATAGTTGATTTCATTTGCTCGAGTGTGGAAGGAGTAGGTTGTGATGAAATGAGTAAATGAGGAATTCAATCCATTAAGGATAGAGGAGATTAATTCATCATCTGTTATGGGGTTACCTGCAGCACCAAGTTGATCTACAAGGAGCTTGGCAGATTGCATACAGTCTGAGCAGGACCATCTCCCAAATTTCTGGCTCTTAAGTCCACGTTGATGGTACTTCCTCCTCCATCAACTTGAGGGGAGTTAAAGTAACTCATCATGCTCCACTCATCACTATTGCCCACTCCACTAATGATATTGCCCACTCGTCACTAATGCTTGGTTACGGAAATGAAGTTTATGGGATTGTCTTCATAATCTACTAAAGGATCTTGGTTGCACTTCCAAAGAAATGAGGAGATTCTTTAGTATTATATTCAAGATAATGATGTATATTCTTTTGATTTAGTTTACTTTATATATATGGGTGCAAGCACCTAGCTCGTGTAACATTAAGCAATTTATCACATTTACATTTTCAATACAAGACTTTTTAGTATATGTACTTAGTAGTCTTGCGTAACATTTTTCATCCAAAATAATGGTTAAATTTGACAAAAATGAAAACTTAGAATATTTTGAAAATTTAGGTATGAGGTGTAGCGAGTCATAATTTGAAGGTGTCTTATGCAATTGGAATGATAGTTATAGAGGGAAAAATATAAATTATTCTTATTTCTAAGCTTAATGGTCTCTACCAATCTTTTCAATTGTTACTTCCTTCGACTACTTATATTATGAAAGAATTTTATAGTTTAATAATGCTTCTAATATTTATTATAAAAGTAGAGGAATAAGGATAAAAATATTTGTATGATATGATTTTATTTGATTAAATGATCGATTCTATATTTTAATTAGAAAAAATAATTAATTAATTATTATTATTCTAAAATATTTTCTCTTGACGTGGCAAAAAAATAAAAAAAATAAAAAACTAGGAAAAATTACACATACCCACTCAAACTTCGTCAGTACCACTTCATTGTCAATTTCTCTCCCAAACTATCGATTGTGTTAAAACTTAAAAGCTGTTGTATATTACCTCATATTCTATTTATCAATGTAATCCACCTGGTTAATCTCAGTCATCCAAGGATCCAGCAAAAAGCATCCTAGCCATTTATTCCAAACACATTTATATGCCTCAAAATTGATTATGTAGTTTATATATATATATTCCACACCAATCATATTATTACACATATCACACACAATAAACAAATTAAAAAGAAAAGAAAAAAAAAAAAAACACTACCTCGTTTAGCGAAATGTGGGGTGGTTGAACAACCCCTAAATGTCATGGGGTAGTTTCGGCCACATCCAAAATTACATCGAGGTAGTTTCAACTGTTGGAAAATTATTTGGATGGTGCGAATAATATTAATCCAAAAATTATCAATAAGATAAGTAAAATACGAGACATGAAAGTAGAGTATAGAAATATCTCACAATACTATAGAATTGCACAAAGGTTGATTACTGCCACCTAGAATATTTAACTCGGTACGATCGTATCTCTTGACAAGTAATCTCTTAGAATTAGCACTTCCTAGAACAATGATTAATAGAATAACTTGTATTTTTTTTTAATTTTTTTTATTATAGAATGATAATCTCACATTTTTTTTAAAACAATAGAAATAACAAAGAGTGTACATAAAGTAGTATATTTCAAGTGCTCTCTAATGAGCTTTTTATACATAAAGTGTGAGCTTACTTTGTAATTAAGTTAGCATTTGATTTTTGGTGGAGGCATAAGGAGAATGACAAAATAGTGGCTTGGATGAGTTGTGAAAACATGGGGAAAGCTAAGGTGGTAGGAGGTTTGGGCTTCCAGGACTTAGAATGCTATAATACAGCTTTGCTTGCAAAACAAGGGTGGCGTTTAATTCAAAATCCAGACTCACTTGTAGCAAAAATCTTAATAGAGAAATATCATCGGTACGTTCTTAGACTCTCCATTAAGCAAATGACCCTCGTATGTGTGGTGGAGTATTTGGAATGCAAAATTTTTGCTTAACAAAGGGTTGGTGTGGAAAGAGGGAAATGGGAGGAATATTCAAATTTGGGGCGATAAGTGGTTGCCATCTCAAACGACATATGTTGTTCAAACTTCGGTACATAGGTTGGACACTAAAGCTAAAGTGTGTGACTTAATTGATCAGGAGTTGCAATGGTGGAACATCCCTCTCATTCAGAAGATATTTTTGGAAGAAGAGGTTGAACTGATATGTAGTATGGCTATTTGTCCTCGTACGCAACAAGACTGAGTAGTGTGGGTGGGAAATAAGAATGGCATTTTCTCGGTGCGTACTGCATATCACTTGGCTAAGGAATTAAGTGATAGAGAAGCAAGCGGTTGCTCTATGGTTGATTGTTTGACACCTCTATGGAAGCAAGTATGGCGGACTCATGGGCTGAGGGCGGTTAAACTGTTTTTGTGGCAAGCATATAATAATATTCTCCCCCACAAAGGAGAATCTTTTCAAAAGGAAAATAACAAGTGATCCACTGTGCCCGGTGTGCCGATTGGATGTGGAGACGGTGGGTCATGCACTGTGGAGTTGTCCTGTAGCACGAGATGTTTGGTGGGAGTGTAACGCACGTATTCAGAAAAGCTGTAGTGAAGAGGACGACTTTAGCAATATTTTGCTGAAGCTGTTCAATAGGTTGGAGGTGACAGATTTCGATATGGTAGCTTGCATAGCCCAGCAAATATGGTTAAGACGCTACAAAATGGTGTTTGAGGGAGAGTTTACTCATCCGAAGAAAGTATTCCAAATAGCTGGGGACCAATTGGAATTCCACCTACAAGTAATGCAAGGGGTAAAAGGCGAGACAATGAGCAGTAACCAAGTTGTGGAGAAGTGGAAACCACCGCCTAGGGGGATTATGAAACTCAACTGGGACTCGGCTATTGACAAACAAAAAAAGATGATGGGCGTTGGAGTTGTGGTTTGGGATTATACAAAAGGGGTAGTAGCCACACAATGCATGACGAGGCCTTACATCTGTGACCCAATGGTTGCAGAAGCAATGGCGGTCTGGATGGCTGTGGCATTGATAGGACAATTGGGATTCACGGCTTCCATTCTTGAGGGGGATTCCCTTGAGGTGGTGCAAGCAATAAGGAGAGAAGAGAGAAGTGGGACCAGGTACGGACTTATTTTGGAAAAAACCAAGGAGCTGCTTCTTAGGTGTCATTCGTGGGAGATTCAACATGTTCGGCGAACTGCTAATGAGGCGGCTCATATGGTAGCAAAAATGGCGGTCTCTCTTAATGTAAGTCAACTTTGGTTAACAACGATTCCCCCTTGCATTAGGGATATTGTAGTAGCTGAATAAGCTTTTCTTGATTAATGAAATCATTCAGTTTTCCCTCAAAAAAGAAGAAGCTAGCATTTAACAATAATAATAATAATAATATTTATACTTATAACATGATCATTAAATTACAATTTTTTTGAGATAATTAAATTACAATTTAAGTATTAATATATTATCACTATAATTTATATGATTATATCATATGATGAATTGATCATTAAATCATATGATTATATAATAACGAATATATAATATATAATATGACATAAGTCATTAGTCATAAGTCTACAAGTTAATCATATTATTCATATTATTCATGTACAATGATAATCACATTTCATATAATATCAAATTAATTATTAAGTGGCATTGAATTAAACAATGTCTTACTTATATCCGCAATTGAAGTATTGATGTATTATCATTATAATTTATTGACATAATCAACTAATGATTAAATCATATGATTATATAATAACAAATTTTATATATATATATATGATGACATAAGTCATAAGTGTAACGTCCCACATCGCCTGGATATGGAGATGAGGATGTGCTTAAATGTATACTACACCCTTAATGACAACAACGCGTTTTAAAGCCGTTCTGGTTTGTGGGAGCCAAAAGCGGACAATATTGTGTGTCATTAGGGTGGGATGTTACATATAGAATCAGAGCCATTACCCAGCCTGAGATGGGGGGAGCGTGCACAAGCCCATAAAGGTCGCTAGCGGGCGCTCGCTGGGGCGGATGCCAAGAATGGGCAAATCCCATGAGGGTCGCCAGCGAGGACGCTGGGTCCTACATCACCTGGGTATGGAGATGATGATGTGCTTAAATGTATACTACACCCTTAATGACAACAACACGTTTTAAAGCCGTGATGATCATGATCCCATCAGAACTTCGCAGTTAAGCGTGCTTTTGCTGGAGTAGTACCAGGATGGGTGACCTCCTGGGAAGTATGGTTTGTGGGAGCCAAAAGCGGACAATATTATGTTTCATTGGGGTGGGATGTTACAATAAGTATATAAATTCGTACTAATACAACAATTAAGTATCTAGAGATTTAGTTCTAATGTTTGTTATAATATAAATTTATAATGTTTTCCCATTTCTGCACACAGGTGGGACTAGCATGAATTTTCTTGGCTTGAATCCACTTAGAGTGTAAACGAGACAAAATGGTGATAGAAGTAGAAGTGAATATGATTATGTTTGCGTTGGGTTTCTTTGGTTGATTGAATTTTTATTTATATGCTGAATGCGAGTTTATGGATTTATATACTAAATGTGTGCTTATGGATTATGGCTATTATCTTTGATTGTGGATTTTTTATTGGCTTTATTTGAATGTTGTGTACAAGTGAAATGATGATTTACAATAATTGTTGTAATTTTATTTGTATTATATATTGTGTAGAAGGTGACCTACAAAGATTTTGGAAATTTGATTTATATGTTGTGTTTAATTCCTTATTTAAAACATTGATAAATGTTGATTCTTAACAGGTTATGAAATGCATTTAAGGACTTTTTTTTAGTACAAGTAAATGTAAATTTGTGGTCAAATATTTTAGATTTTTCAATATGGGCTCCTTTTATACTAATTTGGCCCAATTTGAGGTATATAGCAAATTTTGATGCTAAAACGGTCCTGAAATGACAAAAAATAAAATAAAAAGAAGGAAAAAAAAAACGATTAAAGTGAGCCCCAAAAAATCCAAACTCTCACAATTGGCCCAAAAGGACCAACTTGTAAAAAGCGGTTAGCAGAGGCGGTTAACCACCTAGTGGTTTGCGGTTTGTAAATTTTTCTAACCACCTAGGCAGTTACGGTTAGCGGTTTTAACCACTAACCGCTAATCGTAACCACTTTTTCACCCCTACCTATATAGTCTTGTATTCATATTTTAACACGACCTAAACCCGACATGAGACATAATGACAAGCAATTTTTGACAAAACCTGTGACCCTGACACGAACCCAATACAAAATTATAAAGTTATGATTGATGGGTTTTACCATTTAATTAAATAAGTCGGGTTATGGTTAACCTATATAGTCTTATACACATGCTTCGACACAACTCGAACCCGACATGCAAATACGAATTGTCACCCATAACTAGAAGCAATTATTTATTCTGTTATTCTCTCCTATTAAAATGTTGATTAAATGATTAAATTTATCTTTTCCTATCAGTTTAAGCTTTTGGGATAAGTGATAATTTAAAATGGTATCAAAACCTTTTGATCAGATTACATTTAATATATAAGCTCTATAAATAGAGCATTTTGTATTGTAAACTTATCTAGCGAATAAGAGCAAAATGTAGCTTTAAGGCTTTATCCTATGAATGTAGGTTATAGTTTGAATCACGTAAAATCTCGTCTTTATTTTCCTTTATTCCGCTTTCATCATCAATTTTTGGCCGTTTGTTGGTCCAATCATTATTTGGTCTATTGTTGGTCCCTTATTGATCCAAACCCATTTTTGGTCATTTGTTGGCCCAATGTCTTTTGCCTTTGTGGTATTATTTAAAACCCAAGCCCATTTTAGCCCACAATTGGCTTTCATATTTGGACCATAGTTAGCCAATTTTTGTTCGGCCTTTGTTGTATTGTTTAAAATTTAGGCCATAATTGGCCTAATTCAACCTTTTGTTGGCTTTCATCTTGGCCTATAGTTAGCCTTGTTTTGAAGAAGAAAACGTGTCTTTGTGTGTGAAGCATTTAAAGGATGTGTCTCTACAATAAATAACACCTTTTAAGTTTAGTATATAATTTCACATGCCAAGTCCAAGAGATCAGATCGACAAAGGTGTTATTTATCATTCATCTGAATAGGAATGGAAAAGTTTGAACCATCAAAAGCATTGCCAATTTTTTGTTTGGGTTAATAGAGGCTAAACCCATCCAAAAAAAAAAGCATTGGCGATTTGTTATTTTTTTTGTATCAAGACATATAGCATAAATCTCCTTTCAATGAAAATTAACAAATAACATATATATACTCAAGCTCATGTGATATGAGATGTATTAAATATATATAATAGGAGATGATGCATTTATTATGTTCGTAAATGTTGATTCCCTTTTCAAGTTATGGAAGCCTAAGTAGAACCTCCATTCTCCCTTGGAGTATAAAACTCAACTGCTATTCCACCTGATTGTTGAGTTGGCCTTGCATTTTCTTCAAATCCCTGCAAAAAGAACAAACCAGCAGTGAAGTTTCAACATCAGGGAAGATGTATATCATGAAAACATATTTATTCATAAGCACTTACCTCGTCAACGGCTTCCCTTAAGGCATTCACTTGGATCTTTGAAACCATCTTCACCTATAAAAGAGAAGTTTATGTGTCAATAGAAACTGCATCTATGGAGTAAAGAGCCAATAATACTAAAAATTGTGGTTTTAGCAACAGGGACCTTCTTGAATATTGTCCAAGTGACATTCTCAGTGCATGGAGGAGTTGTAAGAGAACCATTGTATCTGTAATACTCTTTGCTGTCAAAGATAATCTCTTCTGGGTTAACCATCCCCAGATTTCTCTCTTCTCCGCTCCCAATTGATGTTATCTTGGGGTACAGCTGGAGAGGGCGAAGAGGAAGAAAGAAATCAATATATAAGTTCTTTAGCATCTTCTTAGCAAGCCGGTTTTTAAAGATGAGTTCCATCCAAAATTTGTATCATGCATGCAAACACATTTATGGATGCGTGGAAGCAAATTAAAGAGAAAGCCATTTAAATACCCTCTCAAGGAAGGGATCAGGGAGGCCATAGTTGTAAAGAATTCCAACAACAGCAATCTTTCCAGTGGAGCTATTATGAACTACATGAATCTCCAAGTCATACCTGAAAACAGAATTTGCAGAAAAATAGATGTGAAAGACAATGTGTTGAGTTGGGTGTAGTGTATATTAGTTAGCATGGAAGATTTTTCAATGAAAACTGAAGAAGGCATGC
The DNA here is from genome assembly GCF_901000735.1 of Corylus avellana. Classification (NCBI taxonomy): domain Eukaryota; kingdom Viridiplantae; phylum Streptophyta; class Magnoliopsida; order Fagales; family Betulaceae; genus Corylus; species Corylus avellana. Next base: position 3,959,378 of record NC_081549.1, on the reverse strand, counting down.
AAACAAATGACCTTGTTCCATTGAATGTGTGCTCAGAGGGTGAATGCCAATGACACTCCTGCAGCTTGTAATCAGTCCCATTTATGGTAATTTTTCCTGCATCCTGTGTCCACTCCACCTGATAAAACATTCAATGAATTGTAAAATTGAATCAATATCAACTGACTGATCATAGCTTAGAAAGATAACATAATAGGATCCAGTGATGCAGGCTTCTATAGCCTGATTTGGATTGATCATCAAATAAAAATACAACTACAGAAAGGGACAACAAAATATAGACAGAAGCAGAAGCTTACTGCAATGTCGTATCCATTGTTCACCAATACAGCAGGAGCTGGTTTGTAATGCCTTTTTAATTCTCCTAGAGTTGGAGAAACCTGCACCTGCTGAATATCAATAGGAGACTGCATTGTTCCATTACCACAAGCTATCCAAAGTGGATAATTGAGTTGGCCCCAATTCTCTGGCCCTGTAGGACTTCCTTCAATGTAACTAAATCGAGTTTCAGCATCTGTTCCCCCCCCTCCCCCCCACCAAAAAACCAAAGGAAAAGAAGTGAGACACAATGTGACATTCCTTTTTTTATTTATTTATTTTTTATTTATTTTTTTTTATGTCAAAATTCATCCATTTTCTAAAAACTCACCAAGAGAAAGAAAGAGAAAACATACCCACTTCAGAGTCGAGAGCTGTGGAGAAGTGGTGGGATGAGAGGATGAGAGAAATGAGAAATACAAAGATGGTGGTGGGATTGGTCTGGAAGAAGATCATCATGGTGCTTGCTGCTCTTTTTGCCTACTCTGTCACAAGGATGTTGGTGACTTGGTGTTTTAAAAAAAAAAACAAAAATTACATCAATGAAAATTATTCAATTTCTTTTATTTCCTAGTGCATTGGATTGTAAACGAATCGAGTTGTTTGTTTGTATAAGTTCAACTCGAGCTCGGTTCTTTTAATAAATAAGTCGAGCTTAAACAATAATTTTGACTCAAATATTAAACGAGCAAAACTCGCATTTTATCTCACTTCGACTCGTTCTAGGCTTATGTGTTTAATTAGTCAATTTGTTTTTCTTAAATTGGTACATTTCCAAGCAAAATAAGAGTAAAATAGTCTTTCCAAAATATCTTTTATGCACTTAGTAGTCTTGCGTAACATTTTTCATCCAAAATAACAGTTAAATTTGATAAAAATGGAAACTTAAAATATTTTGATAATTTAGGCCGGAGTTGTTGCTAGTCATAATTTGAAGGTGTCTATGCAATTGGAATGATAGTAATAGAGGGTAAAATATAATTTATTCTTATTTCTAGGCTTAATGTCTCTACCAATCTTTTCAATTAATGTTACTTCCTTCGACTATTTTTATTATGAAAGAATTTTATAGTTTAATAATGCTTCTAATATTTATTATAAAAATAGAGGAATAAGGTTAAAAATATTTGTATGATATGATTTTATGGGATTAAATGATTCTATATTTTAATTAGAAAAATAATGAATTAGTTTTATAATTATCTTTTCGTAGTATTATAATTATCATTATTCGAAAATATTTTTCTCTTGACATGGCAAAAAAAAAAAAAAAAGGAAAAAGTACACATACCCCCTCAAACTACCACAACACCACTTCATTATCAATTTCTCTCCTAAACCATCAATTGTATTTAAAGATGTTATATATTACCTCATATTCTATTTATCAATATAATTCACCCGGTTAATCTCAATCATCCAAGTATCCAACAAAAAGCATCCTAGCCATTTATTTCAAACACATTTATATGCCTCAAAATTGATTATGTAGCTTATATATACTATACCAATCATATTATTACACATATCACACACAATAAACAAATTAAAAAAAAAAAAACTTAAGGAGGTGGCCGAGCCACCTCCTTTAGCCAAATGGAAGGTGGGCGAATCACCCCAAAATGTCATGAGGTAGTTTCGGCCACACCCAAAATTACATCGGGGTAGTTTCAACCGTTGGAAAATTATTTGGATGGTGCAAAAATTATTGTAAATAACAAATAATATTAATCCAAAAATTATCAATAAGATAAGTAAAATACAAGACATAAAAGTAGAGTATAGAAATATCTTACAGTGCTATAGAATCACACAAATGTTGATTCCTACCTCCCAGAGTATTTGACTTGGTACGATTGTATCTTTTAACACGCAATCTCGAAAGATTAAACTATAACGTCTACCTTCGTTAAGAATGCATTTCTAAGAATAAAGATTAATAGAATAACTTGTATTTTTTTTTTTTTTTCGAATGATAATCTCACTTTTTTTTAAAACAATAGAAATAACAAAGAGTTTACATAAAGTAGTATATTTCAAGTGCTCTCTAATGAGCTTTTTATACAGAAAGTGTGAGCTTACTTTGTAAGGAAGCATTTAACTATTTAAGGGTCATAAAGGAGCCATGGACAAATAGTTATTTAGGTGTACAAAAAAAAAGTGTAGAATTGAATAGTAATTAAAGACCAACGTTTATTTACGCCAACGACAAAGTCAACAAGAAATTGAGGGATTTTGAAATGGAGAGGATCCTATTCCAACAAACAGACCCTTTAAGAAATTGAATGCTAGTGCCAGCAAGAAATTCATTAATGCAGTAGCTTGAAGTTTAAGGAAGGAGAAAATAGCTCAAAATGGGATCAGATCCTCTTCAATGGACCGAAAGCTAATGGTCCAATTTTTTTTAAAGAAATTCTAAGACCATAAATAAGACATATATCTCATTAATAAAAAAATAAAAATATATTATATATTTTTTTATAAATAGGACATATATCTCATTAATAAAAAAAAAATATTATATATATTTTTAAAAAAATTATAAAACAAATTTATAAAAAGTTATAAAAAATTAAGGGGTGGCCAGAAGCGGACCACCCCCAAGAGCCAAATGATT
>NC_081549.1:3897415-3956363 GCF_901000735.1 Corylus avellana | reverse complement strand
GGTGGTCCGGCCACCCCCTATGGCCAAGATGGGGTGGCTGGCCACCCCTTATTTTTTTATTAATTAATTTTTAATTTTTTTTTTTAATCTGAAATATTATTTTATTATTTTTTTTTTTTGTAGTGGCGTAGATGTCTTATTTGTGGCTTTAAGATTTCTAAAAAGAAATTTCGGCCATGAACTAGATATTCTCTAGTCCATTATGGATTGGAAAGGATCCTATTCCCTCAAAATGTGTTTGTAAAACACGTAAACTACAACAATCTTCCGCATCTTATAAACATTGGAATAGAAGAAGATTCAAAGCATGCATTGATGTCGCACCCGAAGGTTTTAACAGCACATAAAATAAATAAGTAAGAACTTAATGAATCGTAGTAGAGTTAAACTTTTTTAACCAAATTCACAAGTTGACCAAACTTATCACTCACATAACTTCATCCACGTTTGGGTTGTTCTATAGCTGGTTGGTGCCTTATACAAGCTACACGCCCCTGAGTTTTATAAGTGCACTAAAGACACTCCCTAGTCTCATAGGAGACAATACCACATGTACTCTTACATAGGTGACATTCATCAGGAGTGTCTGCAGAGTACACTATATCACAACATGTATAGACTATGGACCCATTAGAAATTTTAAACTCATCATTAACCATTATGCATCTTATACTATCTTATACCATAGTGATAGACTCATCACTAATGTTCTCATCAAGATAGTAGATAAACATAGAATGACATCACCTTACCATGATCACTTGCCATTTCATTTTCCATTAAACCTGATTCATGAGATTTCCAATCATGGAAGTTAGGTATCCATCACAAATTCACAATGTCATTATTTGGGTATCACATCCCCCTCAATATTCACTCACCAGCCTTCTTGCCAATAGCTTGTCAAAGATTCACAATGTCATTATTTGGGCATCACATCCCCATCGATGTTCACTCACCAACCTTCTTACCAATAGCTTGTCAAAGATTCACAATGTCATTATTTGGGTATCACATCCCCTTCGATATTCACTCACTAGCCCTCTTGCCAATAGCTTGTCAAAGGATCTGCCAAGTTCCTTTCTTACCTCTCAGGAAAAAAAAAAAAGAAAAAAAACAAAAAAGGTTCATTTCTTACCTTAGAAAGTTCATAGACATTATACCATTATCAATAAGCCGTCTCACAACATTGTGCCTTAATTGAATATGTCGATTTTTCTTATTATAGATCTTGCTCTTAGCTCAAGCTATGGCAGCCTAGCAATCATAATAAACACGCACAAGTAAAACTAGGTTAGCATTAGGGTTGGCAATTTTGACACGATCCGTGAACCCGACACAAAGTTAACAGGTATTGAGTTTGGGCTTATCAGGTTCGGGTCTTAATCGGGTCTACCCAATTAAGACACGATTAAATTGGAGTATGGCGGGTGGTCGACACGCCAGACACATTTAATAAATGGGTCTTGCGGGTCAGCCGAGTCTCGGGTGACCCGCCATACCCATTTAATTTTTTTTTTAAAAAAAACCTATGTCTAAGTTCTAACTAAGTTAACCCTAACACTTACTGAGTCACTCACGACTTCACTTCATTGGCCTATTCCTTGTTTTTCTGTTACTTTTTCTATGTGGGTCTATATATTAAAACATTCTCTTTTAAATCATTATTTATATATTAAAACATTCTCTTTTAAAACTTTTTATTCTTCTTGGACAGTTAGGATAAATTTGACTAGTCCTTTGGCCCAAGAGATTCCTTTATTAAATTATTTTTTTTCCAATTTTGATTAAGGTTTTTTTTTTTTTTTAACGGATCGGGTCGGGTCGTGCTACCTGTTTAGCGCACTAGTCGGGTCGTGTCTACCTGATATGACCCGGTTATGCTAAACGGGTTAAGTGGGTCATGTCAGGTTACCCGGATATTTTTCGTGTTATAATCGTGTTAGACCCGCTAACCCGTTTAGCTAAACGGGTCGTGTTCGTGTCTCGGGTAATTGGGTCGCGGGTCTTAACGGGTCCTAATCGTGTCTACCCGGTTGCCTGTTTTGCCAGCCCTAGTTAGCATATTAAAGGAAAATTAATCCGTAAGCTTCTTAGACACTCAACTCCAATTTCAACATTTTCCAATGCAACTAGCTTAGCCTCGGGGCTAAGCTAGTAGCAAGATCGATCTTGCTACGCAAGTCTATTTTTTAGACTTTCAAGAGATAATCTCTCCAATCAAAGTAAACACATAGCCATTGGTAGGCTTTAACCCATCTAAATCATAAATCCAATTAACATCACAAGATCTTTCTAATATAGTATGAAAACCACATTATGACCAACTGATGTCAATTGTGCCCTTTAAGTATCTCAGCTAGAGGTGGACAGATTAACCGTTTACCGCCTATCGACTGCGATTGAACCGACACAAACTGCCTACCACTAGAAGTCGGTCAGTAATCGGTCAAGGATTTTTATACCGAAGTCGGTTTGATTCGGTTAATCGATATAACTATTTTTTTTTTATCGGTTAAGTAATTAACCGATAAGAAATTTTTTTTTGGTAGAACTTATGTATGGTGGATTCTTGTTGTGTTAATTGATGGGCCAATTTTTTTTTTTTTTTTTTTTGTTCAATAAGCTATTTTACCCCAAAAAAGTAATTTGGGCCCCAAACCAATCATTTTTTAGCCCAATTTTTACCCCAAACGGTGCGTTTTTCTTTACCTAAACGTTGCGTTTTGCAAAAAAAAAAAAAGAAGCCATCTTCCCATCTTCCTTCTTCAAGCTTCGTGACCTATCTAGTATCTCCTTACCACCAAACACCAACAGTTTCAGAAGAAGGAAAACGTTGGCGGCTGAGCGTAAATTCCTTGATGAACGTCTGAGGGTGGGCGACGAGGGCATCCAGAAAATTTATACAGCAGGTAAGCGGAATTTTTGGGAGGTGAGGGGGGCATTTGACCTCCCTCCGCCCCTGATTATCACATAAAATCAATGTGTATTAAATCTTGTAATTCGGTTTATCTTAATTTATTTATTTACATGGCTTCTTAGTGATTCTGGTCTCAACACATACTTCACATGGCTTATCTAGTGAATTAGTAATTTGGATTTCTTTCACTTTCTAAATGTAGCCAAGATTTGCATGTTCAAGTTGTATATAGTTAAGAAATCAGAAAGTATGATTTAGAAAGAAAAAAATTCCACTTTACATCTGAAAAAATACTAACAACAATGATCATATAAGCCCTAAACCGATTTATTTTAAAACTTCCAAGTTATAGAGAAAAGCTAATCAAACCGCACTGTGAACAATTCTAAGTCTAATGTATTGTCCATTTGGGGTAGCGAAATCACCCTCAAATATGCTCAGAGGGGGTGGTTTGGCCACCTCCCATTTGGATGGCTTGACTACTCTTTTTTAGTTTTAGTTTTTAGTTTTTAGTTTTTAGTTTTTTTAAATTTTAATTGTTATATTCTATATTTTTTATTATGGGTGACATATGTAGTAATATGATTGATGCTGAAGTGAGCATTTGACGGTTTATATAAATTTTTTTTGACGGAAGTTGAATGTAAGGACCTTTTTGTTCTTTTAAATATGACATGGCTAATTACAAATCAGCACAACCACAAAGATTAATCTTACATTTGTCCCTTTTAGTTAAGCTAAGCTCGAACAACCATCTAAAGTGTTGTTCAATTCAACTCAATCCTTATGTATGTTTTCCTATAATTTGAAAAGTCTTCCAATTGTTTATCTTTAAAATAACTGTTGGTATTACTAATATATGAAAGCCCAATAAAACACCCATAAAAAACATTGGTATATATATAGCTAAATGTCATTCTCATGTTTTTATTTTTTTGTTGGTCTTGTAGCTTTTAAAATATCAAAATCTAATAGTAATTTATCACAAATTTAATGATATTTTAAAAGACACATCAGTTTTGAAATAACACAAAAGGAACATAAAAAGGACTTGTAGAATTACTCCATATATAAATATATACACGTGTGTGTTTGCTCATGATAGATAACTAAAACTTGTAAAGTTAGAACTCACAATTCGGTTTGTAAAACCTTAGCAAGAGAGAGCAAAGGCATGGCGAGCTATGACCTCACTCCGCGGATTGCGCCGCACTTGGACCGGCACCTAGTGTTCCCGATATTAGAGTTTCTCCAGGAGCGCCGTCTTCACGAGGACGAGCAGATCCTCAAGTCGAAGATCGAGCTTCTCAACAAGACCAACATGGTCGACTACGCTATGGATATCCACAAGAGTCTCTATCATGCTGAAGAGGTCCCCCAAGGTCTCTTCCTGTTCTTCTCTATAGGAATTTTTGGTATCTATTTATATGAGTATATGGTCGTCTGGTTCTTAGAGGTTTGTGTTTGTGTGTGTGATTTCAATCTGCGTAGATATGGTGGACAGGAGGGCGGAGGTGGTGGGGAGGCTCAAGGCGCTTGAGGAGGCGGCTGCACCTCTTGTCACTTTTTTGCAGAACCCAAATGCAGTGCAGGAGCTAAGATCTGATAAGCAGTACAATCTCCAAATGCTCAGTGAACGATACCAGGTCTAATCTAATTGATTCGTTATTTATTTATTTTTAAGGAGGTTTTGGTTGTGGGTTTAACATTCTTATTAGTAGTATTGGATTCGATGGGATGTTTGGTTATATTTGTTTAGTATTTGGGTCTAATGGAAATATTTTATTTTGTGGGTAATTGAAGTGTGTTGACAAGTGGTGCATTGCGTATGTTGGAAAATTAGAAATTATGTGCAAAATGAATGAGAGATATCGGTGAACTGTTGTGAAATTGGCCAAAGATATTTTAGATGCATTGTATTAGTTTGGCACCTAGAACATTGAACATTCCCCTCTTCTGCTTGAATTTTTTTTTTTTTTTAATAGGTCCCACTTCTGCTTGAATTTTAACCTATGGTTGATGATTTTTTCTTACCAGATTGGAACAGAGCAGATAGAGGCTTTATATCAGTACGCCAAATTTCAGTTTGAATGTGGAAACTACTCTGGTGCTGCTGATTATCTGTATCAGTATAGGGCTTTATGCACAAATAGTGAGAGGAGTCTGAGTGCATTGTGGGGAAAGCTTGCAGCTGAGATTTTAATGCAAAATTGGGATATTGCTCTTGAAGAGCTTAATCGGTTGAAAGAGATAATTGACTCAAAGGTTTTTTTTTTTTTTTTTCATATTCCACTTCTTCATGGTATGCACTCAGTTTTTTTAATGTTTCAGTGAAGATATGTTTAGCAATGGTGATTTTTTTTTTCTTGCAGAATTTTGCATCACCAATGAATCAGGTGCAAAGTAGAATATGGTTAATGCACTGGGGTCTATTCATCTTTTTCAACCATGACAATGGAAGAACACAGATCATTGACCTGTTTAATCAGGATAAGTATGCCTTCTGGACTTGACAGTTTCTATTCTATTTAGCTGGTTTTGAAAAATTGCTTGCTTTATAGTACCCAACTCTAATTTTTGTTAAATACTCCCCCTGCTAGTCCCCCAAACTATGAACTTTGAAGATTGTCAATATCCCTATAATAATTCAATCATCGCTTTGGCTCTTTGTAAATTGTAATACCCTATTATTTTCTCAATCCTTATCATCGCCTGTATGTAATTCATAAAACAAGTCTGTGTTATTTTGTTCATTATCTTCTTACTTTTCTCTAGTCTTTCTTTTGGATTTGCTTGTTTTTTCCAGTTAGACAACTTGGGATCACAATTATGGAAAAAGAAAAAAACACAGTACTGGCTTTGCTATAGAATATGGTTATTTATTTTCTATCTTTTCTTCCATCTTATGATCAGTTATTTGACATTTGTACTTCCTGCTTAATACATGCCTAGTTTATAGTGGAATATCAACTTCTGAAAAATATGGAGTTTAAGCAGTTGGATCTCTATAAGTGCCTTGCTTTTTTTCTTTTGGTTCACATGGCTTGACAGTCATAAGTGGAGAACCAACAGATATGATTTCACCTAGGATGTTGCATGGTTGGTCAAGGATAATCTTTGGCATTAGTTTTATGCTTCCCAATTGAGAGCTTCTAACATGCACATTTTGCATCGGCTGATGCTTAAGAACTTATGCTTTTGGTTTGATTTTCAGTTTCTATTCCACCCTTTGCATATTTGTCGACTTTTGTTGTATATCTGCTAAATTCAGATTTTTTCATTAAGCCTAATCTAAGAATATGGGATGTTCTTATGTCAGGTATCTTAATGCCATTCAAACAAGTGCTCCCCATCTTTTACGCTACTTAGCCACTGCATTCATTGTCAACAAAAGGAGGAGACCTCAATTCAAAGAATTTATAAAGGTTATTCAGCAAGAGCAACACTCTTACAAAGATCCCATTACAGAATTTTTAGCATGTGTGTATGTCAATTATGACTTTGATGGGGCTCAAAAGAAGATGAAGGAGTGTGAAGAAGTAAGTTTCCTATACCTTAATTTTCAAGAAAAATAAAAGTAAGGCATTTCCCATACCTTGAGTGGCTGGGTTTGCCCAATGAGAATGTAAGGATCAAATTTTTTATTTTTGGTGTTTATTTGGGACTTCCAGGCTATTTTTGGATATTTTTAATTTTTCTGAAGTTGTCCCTTAGAAGTATGCAGGTCAAAATCTTCTTTTAAGTGTACCTGTATTGCTACTTGAAAGTAGTTAGTTGTAAGACTAATATCACTTTTGCAAACTCTCTAACATTTCTCAAAGTTGATCTCATTTATACTGTCAGATCACATTTTGACTTCTGAACTGACTTTTCATAATCAAAGGTGTACAATGTTTGTGAACAAAATTTTTGTAAGAGTAGCATTACTCTAGTAGTAATACCATGAATAGCATCTCGTATCCCTTCCCTTGAATAGCATTACTTGGTAATATTTTAGTTATAGCTTAGGTTTAAATTATGCTAACCCATTATGACAATGTAGGTAATATTGAATGATCCCTTCCTTGGCAAACGAGTTGAAGAAGGAAACTTTTCTACTGTACCACTACGAGATGAGTTCCTTGAAAATGCACGCCTATTTATCTTTGAGACCTACTGCCGAATACATCAGCGAATTGACATGGCGTATGTACCTGCTCTTTGATATTGTATTCTGCAGTATCATATATGGAAATATAAACTTTTTTACATATTAAAAATATTTTAATTGTTTTTGGGGAAGGGGTTTGAAATATATCCCAGCAATCTTGCTTCTTCCTTTTTTGTTGATGTCTTATCTTTATCTTTTACACAATTGTTGACATCAGGTCATTCTTTACATGTCGAGTTTTCTGAAAAGGCTTCCAGCTTCTGATGGATTTTGCAGAGGAAATTCACTTCCAAATCAGATTTAGAGAAATGAAAATATAGAATATGAGTGATGAATCTATTAACTGAAACGCATTAATTCTATGTTAAAAAGTTAACTTCCAAACTAGATTTTGAGAAATGAGAATTTATATAATCTGAGTAATGAGTTATTTAACTGAAACACATCAAATCTATGTTGAGCTCCTCTTTTGAGATGACTTTAAAATGAACTTTGACTGTAGAATTTGCTCGATGTGTATTTGTTTGGATCACATATTAGAATTGCGACATTAATGGCTTCTCACCACTGAAGCTCTGTTTGAGTTGTTAAAAGTATATTTGATTAAGATGTTTATGGTTGGCTTACTTTGCAAAGATGTCTGAAATTGTCACTTTTCTTGCATTTTGTGGCATTACTGAATCCATCATCAAGAGCATACCAATTGTGTTGAATTTGAATTGAGATTGCTTTTGTGGCAGAGTGCTTGCTGACAAATTGAATTTGAATTATGAGGAGGCTGAGAGATGGATTGTGAATCTGATCCGGGGCTCAAAGCTTGATGCCAAGATTGATTCACACTTGGGAACTGTCATTATGGAACCCAATCATCCCAACGTGTAAGTGCTAGATATTTAAAATTGATACATAATTATCCTTAATGTAGCGTTTTCTCAAGTTTTTTCTACTCAAATTTGTTCCCTCATCATTCTTTCTTGACCTGCCTCTTAAATTAATTTTCACATCTCAGGTATGAGCAGCTAATAGACCACACAAAGGCGCTTTCAGGACGCACTTACAAGTTAGTCAGTCAACTCCTGGAACATGCACAGGCAGCACAGCCTGCACGTTAAGTTTGGTAGTGAAGTTTCAAATAAGTTATTTCATCATTTCCCTAGTTATCCAGATTTCCTTTCCTTTGGGTTGAGTGAATGATTCAAATTACTCCGCGTTAACGACTAGATTATCAATTCTGGCAAGATAATTATATGTTTTTGTTCCCAAGGCCTGCTGTTAACTTGTTCAGATTTGAAGAGATGTTGCTCTTTTTCTATACTTTCTTCAGTTATGACAATGGAAAACTGCTGGACCCAATTTTCTGCCTGCCTAGTTGTCCGACTATAATCCAAATGAAAGTATGTTCGGTATTATGTCAACTGGAATCTGTGATTAATTGGTTAATTCGCATTTTGTTCTTATGAATAGATAATAGAGAAAATTACATTGGATCTACGATGATGTTTCTCGAAATTATTTTTTTTGCTTGTTTTTGGAAAAGACACCCGTAGTGTTACGTACATCAGCTTCTCTTCTTCTGCTTATATAAATAAAACATATTATTTTGCTACAATGGTTGCCTACCTTTGGATAAGTACTGTAACAAAATGTTCTCTATTTTATTTTTTTCCCAATAACACGAGCCTTTATTTTATTGTTCTCCCTCTCTCCATCTTTTGCTTCCCTGTTCCGGACGTCCACAGAGAGAGGACGAAGAAATTCTGCTAAAGGTTGGATTCTTGAGATTTTTCGTGTTCTTGAGAAACCATTAATGTGAGAAACCTGGTAGACAAGTTTTTTCTCCAAGCTAGATTGGAGAAAATTCTTTCAATTCCTTATTTATTTATTTATTTTTGTTTGACATGTCCGCACAAGAGAGGGAGGAGGATTCGAACTAGCGATTTTTGCTTCATTAGGTGTGATCTCAGTCGATTGTGCTGATTCTTAGGGACCAATCCTTTTTTTATTAAACAATAGAAATGGACAATTTTCTTCAAAATTTCCTTCAAACCCATTAAATTGACATTTGTTTTTAAAATGCACGTGAGAATCACATGTTATAAAAATATATATTAGTTTAATAGAGCGTGTTGGAGAAATTTTCTCCAATCCAGTTTAGAGGAAAATTATGTCCGTAAGAAAAATCCATCTCATAATCTACATGATCTGCCACATAATTCCAATGCCATGGGAGCAATAGTGCTAAGGCCACCATAGCCACCGTTTTTTTTTTTTTTTTTAAAGCAAATTGGGAAAAGGGCTACAAGGATCAAAATACCGAAAACAGAGTAAGCTCCTGAACAACAGGCTAAAAACAAAAATTACAGTGCAAATAATACAATACCTAGCCACCAGTTGCTAGACCACCAACGAGGCAACGATCCTCCCTCGCGTCAAAACTGTACTATTTATCACCAATGGCTTTCTTCTTACTCTAAAAAATTGTTTTTCGTCAATAGGTATATTAGAAACGCCCTTCACGCAATATATATATATATATATATATATATATATATATATATCAGATAGGTATGGCTGCTTCTCGGCAAAGAGGCTTTCAAGATCAAAATTCCTTTCAATTATTCGAACAACCTTACAAACAGTGAAATTGCAAAACCCACTTGTTTGAGATAAGTAAATCCTACAACCCCTCGCACAATTCAGATAGCCAAATTGCAAAGAATCTTTCTCCCAAAACTTGAACCTAATCAAAATTTACCAGCCAACTCAGATAATTCTCAGGTTCTTACTAGCAACATTTTATAAGATCATCTTTCAAAAAGCATCCCCAAATCTAAGGCAAAGGGTACATGAACAAGGAATTTGGATCGTCTCCAGGTCAACTAAGGGATCCAATTAGTATTATTTTAAGGGTAAAATTGTTCAAGAAATTGAAAAGACAATTTTGCCCTTATAAATATAACCAACTGGATTCCCTCATCCTTGTCCCATGACAAGACGGCAAAAATAATCATAAAATTCGATATTCATCATTTTGTTTCTTATCATGCATTCCCAAAAGATGAAAGCTTTAAGGTTACAACAACTAAGCATGCATCTTCTTCTATAAATAAGCATCTGTAACATTTGTAAGTACGACACAAAAGATTACAATTTCATATGGACTCCTGTTTCTCTGTCAAAATTGATGAAATACCACATAGCTCCAACTTCCTCCATAATTAGCACTGGTTGAAGGGCATTGATGAAGTGTCAAGGCATTTTCCTTTTCAAAGTAGTAAATTACATGTATGAATGTCGCCAGCATATCGGGACCAAAACTCCCTGTGCTTTCTGATTATTCCTTGCGACTCTTTAGATTATATAGAATCCTAAAGTGCAAAACTGCAAAATGCACATAACACTTATCTCTCTTAGACCAATGGGCACAGTCACTTCTAACAAAGTGCATTATTCATCTGTTAAATACCTGACTAGATCAGTAGCCAGTCATTTCCATAGATCCTTTGTGTAACTTGGGCCAGCTGTAAGCTGCCATGACCCAGTCAGTTGAAAAATATGCCTCTTGCAGTTCATTCTCACCATCGAAAATTTGAATTTCCATATGTCTTCCAATTCTCCTGCCAGTTTCGTCTGTTGCTGCTTCTTTGAAATGGGGAGCTGTGAAAATCTGAAGTTCTTCTATAGTTGCTGCTTCTGTGGCTTTCCTTTGGGGCTTTCCTCATATCCTCTTCAAGATCATATTCTGAGCGCTGTTAACAGAAAGATTAAATTTATCAATATCCATCACCATAGATGTCCAAAAGAAGAGATTTTTGGTGTCATAATCACACTGATCAAATGATTTTGCCCTTCAGACTTGAAAGTTTTCCCAACCACTATTCGACAAAAAATTATTTCTGCTTTAGAAACACAGGATGGTACTAACTGTCCTGTTATTCAAGAGCTTCTACTTAGAAAGTATATAGATTACATGTCACAGGGAATAAATGGGTCTGCTTACGTGTGCCCACGGTAGATTTGAATTGAGGTTTAACTTTTAAGCGGTCATATTAATGTCTATCCTTAATTTTTTAATAGAAAATGAAAGAATACATAAATATACAAACAAACAAACGCACACACATGTCAAGCAAAACATGTAACAAGGATGGAATCGCTGTAGTCCTGAATAGAAATAATGCTGGAAATAATTTTTTTTGATAACGAGAAACCTCTAAGGCAGGACCACTTCGTGTACCCACCCCTGATAGGTAAGCCTCGGACCCATGTAAAGAGCCCCCTCCACACGGATTAGGTGGGGCCGGCCTCAAAGAATTGTTTGCACTCAAGGGGATTCAAACCTTAGACCTCATGGACTACCACAAAGACCAAGGCTCTTACCACTTGAGCCAACCTCTTGGGATTAATAATGCTGGAAATATATAGTGCAATAAAGCATAAAAACTTCTCAAGTTTTGATCATCATGTGGGTGGCAAACCTTAGTGGGGTCTGAAAGTACTGCATATGCCTCTCCAATCATTTTAAAAAGCCTATCAGCATCCTTGTTAACCTCCTGGGAGATTTCCTTCCAGAGTTGCCCCTCATCTCCACTTTCACTTCTTGCCAGGAACTGGCCAGCCTAAAACCCACCAAAAATATAATCCAAGATTATGAAAAACCTCCTAAGATGAGTAAAAAGTATGGAATTCAAATAATTATTAAACTATTATGAAGATCACAAAAAGCTTTAAACCTTGTCTGGATGATGTTTGAGAGCTGCCTTTCGGTATGCCTTCTTGATATCAGATGCTGAGTCAGACGGTTTAATTCCCCTGGCATTTGAGATTTTCAAGTAATAAATAACTTAGAAGCTTGAAACATGCAATTACTACACAGCAAAACGATTATTAAGCTCCTAAGTTCTGAAGGCTCCAAATGAAATGAAAAACTTACAAAATCAGATAGAAATCCAAGGGAATATCCTTTTTAGCTTCTTCTTCCATCAAAGGCAGACGCCGTTGAGCTTGCCTTAATTCTCTTATGCTGCTACCTGGTGTGCCAGACTGTTTGGCTTTCTCACTAGATTGATCTTGAAGAATGGATAGTAGTCGCTGGAGGTCACTAGCTGCTTGTCTGTAATCTCGGATCATCTCATGTAGGGTGGCTCTTCTAGAAACAGCCTGCATAATAGGAGGTGCTCAGGCACAAAAATAATGACAAAGAACTAACTAATGTGAAAAAAACTATTTGACAATACAGTTATAAACTAACTTTTACAAGAACAAGAAATCATAAATACGGCACAATCATTAAAATTAAGTAGGACAGTATGACCACTTAGAAAAGAATGTTACATGCTAGGATGGGTATGGGACATGACTTGCACATCAAATCTACAACTTGATGCTGAATTAAGATTGGGTGAAAACAAAAGTCAAGACACGAAACAAACAACTTCAAAATAATAACTTCATGTTTCATGTATTGCATTTTTTTTTTGTCTTCTAGTTAAGAAGATAAACTAATATTGCAATGGATGGAGGGTAAAATTTAACAGAGAAGTCAGAGTCTGTAGAAAATGTCACAATAAGATAAATACAAATGACATGGAAGCACTATGAAGGGAATGAATTTCCTTGAAATCAGTAGGCCTGAGGCCCTAAGCCTACTCTTTTAGCCGGACATTCCTTTCTCATATGGGCAATGTCTGAAGAGAGAAGTTATAGAACATCAACAATGAATGCTATACGAAACAAAAAGATTCAAATGTGGTTAATTGTGCAATCCTCTAAAAGTATGTTTGGGAGTTCATAAAGGAATGGAAGACTAAAATGAAGACGGGAAAGGAAAGGAACAGAAACGATTATTAAGCTCCTCTCAATTGTACAGGTGTCTGTAATGTACTAGGGCCTACAGCTTATTATTAATCAGTAGTCCAAAAAGACAAAAATAAATAAACAAAAAGGCCAACTAAATCAAAAAGATGCAGTCGAGAATTCTTTTCATTTCATTAAAGAAAGTAATCAAAACAAAAAGAAAAAAAAAAAAAAAAAATTATACATGTGCTAGCCTGCCACAGAATACGCATTCAAAGGCATACCTTAGCATAATTTCCATCAAGCGCTATGGCAAGACTGCAATCTGCAATAGCATCAGAAGTTTGGCCCAAAGCTTGGTGTGCTGCAGCACGATTGCAGAGACAGATTGCAGCAAAAGGACGTGATTCAACATTGCTAGATAAAGCAATGGTATAGTGCTCTACTGCCTCAGTATACTTCCTGGATCGAAATGCTTCATTCCCGGCATTCTGTTAGTTTCAACAATCATAAAATGAATGGATGTTAGTCTCAAGAATTCTCAAGCAAATGAATAAATGCAGCAGGAAGAATGCAAATTCATAAATAATTGATCCATGTGATACAAAATTCATTTACCAATAAAATGTCTGAGCAAATCAAGAGCCACGACACAAAAAGGAAGATAGTAATCCATTCAATCCTATACATACATTATATATACAAGCACGAACTCCTTAATGCGAAGATTGATTGACAAAAATACCCTAGATGATAGCGAAAGAGTCAATTCTTTAAATAGGAGATGTGTTTCCATATGGGTCTAAGATCAGGTTTTGGCAAGATGTTTGGTGAGGTGATCAGACCTTGAAGGCATCTTTCCCGGTGTTGTTTAATATAGCTCATTTTAAGGAGGCTTTGATGGCAAACCATATGTTTCTAATGAATATATCACTTTCATCAAACCAGTGCATGATTGATAGGTGGAGATGGTATTTTCCTTCTTTAATCTATTGTATTCATTCAGGATGAGTCCAGGTGGTGAGGATAGAATCTATTTGACCCCTTCCAAATGGTGATCGTTCGAGGTTAGTTCTTTGTTATCTTGCGCTTAGCCCTCCTGCTGGCTCTCTTTTTCCTTGGAAGAGCATTCGGAGAAACAAGGCCCCTCCAAGAGTGGCTTTCTTTGTTTGGACAGCAACATTATGAGAGATTTTGACCCTGGATTAGCTGAGGAAGTTCTTGTTATCTTGCGCTTAGCCCTCCTGCAGGGCTCTCCTTTTCTTTAGAAGAGCATTTGGAGAAACAAGGCCCCTCCAAGAATGGCTCTCTTTGTTTGGACAACAACATTAGAAAAGATTTTGACCTTAGATAACTTGAGGAAGAGCCACGTCATTGTGATAGGCTGATGTTGCATGTGCAATAAGAGTGGGGAATCCATTGACCATCTTCTGCTTCACTGCAAGGTACCTAAAGGTTTGTGGGTATTATTAGTGTTCAATCTTTTTGGGGTAAAGTGGGACATACCTCAATGGGTGGTGGGGTTGTTGGCTAGTTGGAGGGGCAATGTGGTAGCCACCGTTGCCTAGATGTTTGAAGGATGGTTCCTCTTTGGTTGACGTGGTGCATTTGGAGAGAACACAATGCCAAAAAATTTGAAAATTCTGAGAGAACAGTAGCAGAGTTAAAATCTTCGGTGTTCAAAACTCTTTATGCGTGAATGGTTGCTCTCAACAATTCTTGCTTCTCTACTTTTCTAGAATTTCTAGATTTGTGTCTCTTCTTCTCCCTAATTGGGTGTCCCTTTTATACTCTGTCTTCTTGAGTTGCACACCTTTGTACCTTATAATACAATTGAATTTACTTATATTAAAAAAATCCATAGAATCACTTCCTCTGTTTTTCCTTCTCTCCTTATAAATATACTAGAGTAGCTGATTATTGACTCTTTGATCATAAAGAGCCTTCTGCAGTGTGAAGTGTATACTTTTCTTTTCTTTTGGGACAAGTCTTCAGCAGTCCCAAAAGGTGGGTGGTGCTCAAAGGGGGCACATGGTTGGTTGTACTCTGCCTTGCTTAGTAGTCTATGGGAGACGGAACTGTTGATTCAACACAAATCACCAATAAAAAGGACTTGGGCGCTACATAAATCAGCAAAAGCATTACCGCTCACCAGACCACAACCCGCACTATAAGCTTCTGATTTAAAGAATTGCATCTCATTACACAGGCAACAAAAATGACTTCTCATTTGCTGTGAGATCCCGAATCCCTATCATTTATAACATCATTGAATAAACAGATAAAAATTCCTCCACGACTTAAGTCCCTGACCTCAAGAAAACAAAGGAATATATTAGAAGCAAGACCATCACCAACTAGAAAACTGTTGCTTGTATTTTGCTTGCTAACAACTGTTCTGCATCATAGTCACCACACACTAGGGGGAGAATATTCTGAATGTTCTTTTTTCTAATGCTTCATTTCTTCAAGGGCTAGGATCCTAAGATTTCTACTCTTCCATCTTCTGGAAAGTGATGAGCCAATCACAGAATAAGAACTAGTCAAAACACATTGTCGACCTTGTACTCTTGTCATTATCAATCACTATTAATAATGAAACAATTTATTTGATGGGGGATATACAAGCATGTACTCACCAGTCTCCTGTTTGTATGAGCTAATGAGCTAAAGCTAATTATTACTTTTACATGATATGGTTCTTGTGTTCCTCTGGAAAAAGAAAAAGAACAAAAGGAAAACCTAAAAAGAAAAGAAGAAAAAAAATAGTTCTAGTTAATACAGTTTCCTTCATCAGTTTCATTAAGCAGCAATTGTTTTGAATCGCATGCTTCATAATTTAAGTAGCAACAGTAATGAAACACACAATAATGAAGAAATAGTAAGTATGAAGTCAAATTAAAGGAATTCAGTATCTAAGTGAGAAAATGAACATATAGAGAGATGGAATACCTTGCAGAGTAAAAGTTCACGTATAGTGACAGCTAATGATATTGACGACTCCAAATTCTTAATTCCATACCTACATAGTTAAAATAAGTATCAGAAACCTCAAAGCTAGTAAAAGAAAGAAACGTACTGATTAAATTGGAAAGTGGAAAAATAAACTGCTTCATAAAGATTGTTCATTACTTGTCTTTAATAGATCCCACTTGTTCTAGCTTCTGAAGTAAATCAAGAGCGGCCTCAAGTCTTCCCAAGTGAAAGTAGCACTTGGATATCAGGTACCACCTCCACAGTCTAACCACAGAGTAACTCTCACACCCAGAACCATCCACATCTACAGTGCTCGGTGAAGCAAAATTCTTTTCAGCAAAAGGAAGACTCTGCTCACACAGCTGAATTGCCTCTTCATACTTCCGCAACTGCAAAATCCCACCAAATAACAGAGCCAATGCTTAGACCAGAACTTGAGGCTTATAAAAAATAAACACTTAAACAAACAGCAGTTATCAACTACTGTATAATCAAATGATTGAGTGACTTGATAACAATAATAGATGAGTGCAAAAGTAATTGAGCCATACAGACCATAAACAGAGCCTCCACTTTCATTTCAAGTAATTTTTCTGAGTATAAACTGATTGACAAGGCCTCAGCAATTATTTCTAAGGCACTAAGAGCAGCATCAGAAGTTCTCTGTTCCAAAAGTTTGGCAGAACGATTTGTATGCTCGGCCACTTTCTGCAGGTAACAAAACACACATCATTAGTCAGCGCACTATTCAACCAGTAGGCACAGAAATGCAGAAAAATTCCTTGCAGAAGAAAAACATAGCATATCTCTAACAAAATAAGATTACCAAAGGATTAATCATTTAAAAAAGGAAGTGTAATGCATAGTAACGTAATCCATAAAATACAAGGCAAGCATCCTTTAAAATCTACCACTGAGTACAGCATAAATCATGAATCCTTGAGAAACATATCATTCTCCTATGACTATTCTCAATGTAGAGAACAGTAGGCCACTGAACATTTTAAAGAGGCTATTGCTGTCTGTTTGACTCTTTTCTCAACCTTTCATCTGCAATTAAGGGTCTACCTTCTGCAATGATTTCAAGCTTTCAAATACCATCCACTAAATCCTTTTCCCACTTCCCAACATTGCTAAATATCTCTTCAATCCATTTTTTCAAACCCATTTTCAAAGCATTCAATTTGCGTGCCAACACAAAACTAGGGAAACCATGGAATTTTAAATCCATTATGAAGAAAATATTGCCAAACTTAAGTCAAAAGGCAAGACCACAATACATCTTATTAAAACATTGGTAAAGATTCATCTGCAAAAAATGTGGGTATAATTAATATCCACAAATGTGGGTATAATTAATATCCACGTTCTTTTTCAAATGAGGTATCGTAACCAACAATATTGTGTTACCAATATAGCAGGAAAGAAATGTGGTACCTGAGCCTTTTGAAGACCATCAGCAGCCTCTATTATGAATTTCCGATCCAAGCAAACACCAGGGCCTGATTCCAAGCACTTATTAAAACACTGTAGTGCATCTTCCACTTCTCCAAGCATAAGGTGACAACTATGGGAACAAAAAACACATATTGAGAGGATATATACAATGCCTTCTTAAAAAATGAAGAAAGCAGAAAGGGGTACAAAAATTCAGCCCTTACATCCATCCTTCTCGTACCAAATTCAATGTTCTTATGTATAGCTAGTTTCATCGATTGTTATTTCATATCTAATTTGTTTCTACATGGTTCAAACAAGATCCAAATGATTAATTCTAACCCAAACTTGTAAATAACAACCACTCCTAACATCTTAGTATTAAATAAAATAACTATGGCCTAAAATAACTTGTGGTACATTTTGCTATGGCATATTATTCAATTGAAAGTAAATCTTTTGCTCCTAAGAAATTAGTAAATATTGCTGCATGGATCCAGAGCTATTCAAGTTGTACTCACAATTTGAAATTACACAAATCAAAGTCTTACTTTGCAGCTCTCATTTGTACTTTGAGAAAGTTGGGATCTAGTGCGGTAGCCATCACACAGTCCCCTAAAGCTTCCCTTATTCTTTCAAGACGCATTCGTGTAGTTGCACGATTGCTATAGCAGAGCAAAAGTGGTTTAAGGCAGCATCCCAATCTTTCTCTAGATGGGACAGAAATTATTCCCTGTGTGTATAAATCCTCTGCTTTAGACAGCTCCCGATTTTTATAAGCCTGGTTTCCCCTGATGCAAATCAAATAGTTGCACACATAAATAAAAAATGAATATTTTTATAAGGCAAAAAAAAATATAGATCAAAGCAGCACAACCAATTCTCAATAAAATATGATCAGAAAAATATTCGAAGTGGTTTGATATAATGAAGCAAAAACTGGTTATTCATGATGCAAGCAGCACCTGAGTCGAAACTTCTCACAGATTTCTTGAATGGCATCAGAGAAAGTGACATGTCCTTGCTTGAACTGTTCATGTGCTTCAGATTTATCCACTGTATCAAACTGTGAAGAAGTGCTAGTCGTTGGTGACAATTGGACCGAAGATGCCTGAGTGTTAACATCTGTACTAGGAGTGATAACAGATGAGTGCCGGCCAACTTTACCCCTACTTTTCTTTCTATGTTGACGCTTGGTGGTTGCTGATAAACTACCTTGTGGAGAGGATGATGAAGAAAATGTAAATAATTTCTCCTTCATAGAAACAAAATGAAACTGTGTTCCACCATTATTTTCTTGTCTCTCCATGTTTGAAGTAAAATCACTTCTAACTTCTGTTGATGTAACACCAGCACCACCGCTGCAGCAGAATTTCTCAGTTTTAGAACTAGAGCAGGTTGTTTCAGCTCCAGAAAAAGACCTTCCATCGTGATAACAAAGGTTCTCCTCGTTCTGCTCCCTAGATTTGTGACCACTTCTATTGATATCTAATCCTTCTGCAGCAGCCAAATCTTCATCTTTGGCGTCATTTGGAACTGTTGAATGCAGGGCAGAAGGTGCAAAATCAGTATCTATGTAGGAGAACTCTTCTGGAGTCAAGGAAGCTTCCCTTGTATATGGATTAGTTGCACCAGTTTCCTGATATGGAGAAAAATCCATGGGTGAGTAGCATCCGGCTGAGTCAGGGTTTTCTTGGGAACTGGATTCCTTTAGCACATGATCTTGCCCCAGCTTTTGCTTACTTAAGGATGGTGGCTTTAATTTTCCCCTCATTTTCTTTGATCTTTTATCCTTGATAGACCGACCCTTCCCTACGAATTCCACTTTTTTGTTTACTTCAGGAAACAGATTTCCTTCAAAGCAAGAAGGATCCCATTTTGGTTGGCTGAAGGCTGTAAAGGACGCCCCTGATCCATCTGGAATGCTTGCAAAACAATTCCCATCCTTATTTTCAAGTCCACCTACGAAAGGTATTTCAGAAACACTACCATTTGGTTGGCAGTCAAGATCAATTGATGAAAATGAAGATGGTGCAGCAGATGCATTCCATTGTGTATCATCATTTATTTGACCTTGAGGAAATTGGCCCATATCAAAATCCTTAATGAGACCTGCCTGAAATGCAAACTCTTTGGAACTAGAAATTCCAATAGAAGCACCAGTTGCTGAACTTTTGTTAAATGAGCCAGAAGCCTTTTCCCTTCTTTCAAACATGGAAGCAGCCCCATGATTGGCACATGAGTTCTGACCTAAATTTTTAGTCTTGTGAGTACCATCAACATTCTCAGAATCATCAATTTTCATTTTCCTCATTTCATCTGGAAGTTCAAATAAGGGACTTGTGCTACAGAAGCGTGCCACGTTACTAGTACTTCCAAATACAGATTTTCCCTTGCCTTCAACATCAGAACCCAAATCACCGACCTGAGCTTCAATGTTTTTGCAATTTCCAAAAAATTTACCATTCAACTCGATTTCACTTGGGCACTTAGCTGCCATGCATTCATTGAAACTGGATTCTTTCTTACTGCCACTTCCAAATACAAAAACTTCCTTCTCACAATTATTATTCGAGCTCCTATCACCATCGCTATCGAAGTTAACAACAGTATCTTTCACTTTGCCGGACTCTGCTCCACTTTCCACTTTCACCTTAACCCCGTCCTCAGTACCCAATTTTCCCAAAATTTGAGCAGATTCCCTCTTTTCCAAGTTCTTTGACACGGAATTAAACCAACTACCGCCAAAAACAAAACCCATATCAACACGCTTCCCGAACTCAGCTTCATTTTCAGCTTTCAACATGCCACCATTTTCACTGTCCATTACACTCGCATTTCTACTACATTCTCTCTTTCCAGAGATTGAAGTCGACCCCAATTCACTCTGATCAGCACGTTTCACAGTCACTGTTTCAGTCTCCGTATTCATTTTATCCCCATCATAATCCGGCTTTTCCGAATTCCCACCAGAACCTCCCTTTCCCAAATTCAAATTTGATGGCAGATCACTCTGAGTAACACCAAACACATAACCAACATTATCATGCTTCCCAAACTCAGTTTCAGTCTCCAATTTCATTTTCCCAGCATCCTCAGAACCCAATTTATCTACCCGTTCACCATATTCTCTCTTTACTGTGTTCGAATTTGAAGCCATATTACTCTGACCAGCACCAAACATAAAACCAAGATCGTCAAACTTCCCATACTCTAATTCAGACTCTGCTTCCACATTCCCCTCATCACCAACCACCGATTTTCCCGCATTTTCACCGGAAAGTCTCTTTTCCTCAAACGAATTCGATGCAAAACTACTCTGCTTGGCATCAAACACAAAACCCAAATTCTCAATCTTCCCAGACTCTCTTCCACTCTCAACTTTCACCTTCCCCCCATCTCCACTACTCGAATTTACCGCACTTTCACCAGTCCCTCCCACCACAGACCCCAAATTTGCATCGAAAGCACTTCGATTAGCACCAAACACAAAACCCACGCTCTCAAATTTCACAGACTGAGCATCACCAATCGAAAAGCTAAAACCCTTACAAGCACTACTACCATTACTTACCCCATTGGAACTCTCCGAAACCCAATTTAACGTGCTAGCCCCATCGCCCACTCGAGCCGAATCCGACCCGAACGGATTGGAACCCGAAACGACCTCGTTCGCCGGCGACCTCGACCTCGCCCTCGCCTGCGGACTCCCCAGCTGCCTCCTCATCTTCACCAGCCTCGGCCGCGCCCTAGAGCCCGTCCGAGCCACATTTGCAGCAAAACCAGAACCGCGATCGCACTTTGTTGCGGCATCAAAGCTCGAAGAGTTGGAACTTCCCTGATCCTCCGCGTAATCGCTCGAAGGAATCGCACCGAAAGTGAACGGATAATTGGAACTCGGATTCTGGGAAGCCGAGGAGGAGGGTGTCGGCTGTGCGGAGGCGATTGGAGACCGCATTTCCACTGCCGCCGGCGCCATTATCCGGCGACTATGGAAGCTGTGAATTAGGGTTTTTGGATATTGGGTACTTTCGCTTTCTATAAATATGAAATACTTTTTTAGGTTTTTGAATTATTGGGGGCTTACTTGGCTTGGAAGTAACATAGAGAAATAGCAAGTGAACGTTGGGGCTACCACTACCAGCTTCCAAGTTCCAAGCACAAGGGGGTTTAATTATATATATATATATATATATATATAAAAGATATTCGCTCCTCGTTTAGCTCGTGGTGGGTTTTCACCGGTGAAAGAAAAAAACCATGGAATTTAAATTCCGTGACGTGGCGGATTTTAGAATATATCACCTTTTTTTTTTTTTTAATGCACAAGTCACGTTGGTATGTCCCTGCAGTTGGAAAACCTGCAATCTCCACGATATAAAAGGGTTGGCCCATTGCCATTGGTTAAACGTCACTTTATAGGAGTTTTATACTTTTAGATCGTCGGTGTTTATGATGCCACGGGCCCACAGGTACACGTGTTCAAAATTTACAACCGGACCAATTACCCGAGTAAAACCAAACTCAATTTATAAAAATAGTATGTCTCTTTTTTTAATTACACATGAAATGTACATAATTTTTAATAAAATTTATTTTAACTTTGTGAACGCTATTAGAGCAGCATATAATTTTCACGCATGCTCGATGTTCATGTATGATTTTTATAAACTGAGTCAGAGATAACGTAATTTGAAAAAAAACTCTGCCCAATTTTAAAGGCTCATTTGTTAATATTTTTATGTAGCTTTTTTCCCTTTTAACAAAATTGTAAAAGTATTAACAAATAATTCAAAACGCTAAAAACTACTTTCACTTTTATGTTACATTAAAAAAAAAAAAAAAAAATTTGAAAAGTTTTGTCAAACAAACCCTAATGTTCGATCCTAGAGTAGGGTAAAAAATTGGTTTTAAGGAGCTAAAATCCGTATCCCAACCCAACCTCCTCTTTATAAGAAGAGTAATACTATTATGCTATTTATCACCCCTTGCGCCTTGCGGTCTCAAAAGACTTAAAATCAAATGTCAAACTTCTAGCATTACTCATATATCACCCCTCTAACATTAGCAACACAACGGATTGAAATTCTCTATAGTCCAAAATAGTCAGCTAGAAGTGACTGGACTACCTTAATGGCTATATATATAATATTTGGAGGTTGTTACACTACTTTCAAGGGTTATGAGGTGGTTTCGACCACCCCAAATGATATTGCAAAGTAAAAATATGATTTATAGCACATCTTTGAGAGTATTATATAAATCATATTTTTATTTTATAATGATTTAAGACCGACCCATCAATATTGTGGAATAGTTTGGATAAGAAAATTTCAAACTATTTTCTTATCCAATTTTCGAAAGTGTCGTTAAATCTGCCCACCAATGATCGCCCAACAGCGTTGCACAAACGCAAGTCACTTCCGACAACCTGGTTGAACAAGTGTCCCGCAAAGTCTCGGACACGTTGAACTCTGAATCCCACTCACGCATACATACAAACGGAGCCCGACAAACACACACAAGAAAAGAAGCCTTCAAAATAAATAACAAAGGTGGCAGAGAAGGATACAGGGCTGAAGCAATGAACGACAACTGCCCTTCTCTTCTCTAAGGTACGAACTCTACTATGATCTATCCCTCCATTAAGTTCCTAGGATATGTTTTGTTTCTAATCTCTGTTTGGTTCCGGAGAAGACGAGGGAAAATACAAGATAAGTAAATGAAAAAGAAAAGAAAGAAAAAAAGAAAAAGAAAAGAGAGAAGCTTTTTGAAGTTTTGATTCCTGTGGTTTTTGTTATTCCTTTAAGCTTTTTACTAATACTAGGCTCATTTGTAATGTTGTTATATATATGGGTTTCTTTTGCTTTTCCTATGGTTTATCAGCAACCAAATGGAGCTGGAAATATGCATTGCTTCGTTTGGATGACAGAGAGTTATATAGACGTGGTTTTATATCTTAATTTGTGATTTTTTTTTGGCTGACTCTACATGTTTGACGTTTGAGAATCTGGGTTTTCGAATTGACATTCTTTGGTGTTTTTGTTGTGTGTATGTGCGAGTGTTTCTGTCCTATATGTGTTGCAATTTTAAGTATTATTCATTTCAAAGAGATGGGTGTTAAATAACGTTAATGTCATAGCAATCCAACAGTGACTCTTTTTCCTGATGCCGTCTGATATTCTATAGTAACTACGCTAGAGTTGAGGATATAGAGGAAAGGGGGTCAGGATGAGCCTACTGGCCCATGAAAGGTAGGGAAAAAGACAAAAAGGATAAGCCCAGTGTTTCAAAATTTACTTTGTGTGAATGGCAGTTTGGGATGTAAGTCACTGGGGCAAAAGCCAATCAATGAGTATGCGGTTGTTTCCCAATCTTTCTCGTCACCCTTGATATTTTTTCACTCCTGGTGTTATTTGTAGGGCCCTCATGGTTAATTGAGAAATTCATTTTGGCCATGTGAGCAATAATAGGTTCTCCGATTGAGAGCTCATTCTATGTTCATTTACCATTCGGCTCGTAGATGTGCTATATGTACTTCTGTGATTAATTAATGATTGCAGATAAAATATTTACTTTCTTTATACTTTTTGTGTATTTGGAGGCGCCTTACGCTTTTAATGAAATCTTATTACTTTTAAAATATATATATATATATATACTTAATTGGTCATAACATTTATCAAAATGTACTCACACAACATGCTCGTTTCTTTTGTCCAAATCTTCTTTCATTTCCTAAGTAGCATAGATAAACCAAAGTTGGATAAATTGAAATTATGGTGAACTGTTATTAAATTGTAGAAGTGGCATTCAAAAGAAGTGGGTTTGGGAGTTTCACAAAAATGTGTTTCGGCATTTGGAAAAATATCAATCGTTTGAAGAGATTAAAGACTTTTCCCCTACTTCCTTGTGGCACTTAGTTCACAAGCATCTTCAAAACTTCCAACGCCTAACTCGAGAATTTTCAGTGGAGCATCATCTTTGCTCCATTAGTTCACAAGTCCTCATTTTTAATT
This sequence comes from Corylus avellana, assembly GCF_901000735.1. Lineage (NCBI taxonomy): Eukaryota > Viridiplantae > Streptophyta > Magnoliopsida > Fagales > Betulaceae > Corylus > Corylus avellana. The sequence continues at coordinate 3,932,065 of NC_081549.1, read as the reverse complement.
GCAGCCCCTTCTTTCACGATCTCCCTCTTGCCGTTGACGGAGCTACTAATTCGTGTGCCCCGCATCTTTCTATTGACCTTGTAATCATTTCCATTATGTCCATCTTGGTCTTGCTTCTTCTTCCTTTTTTTTTTTTTTTTTTTTTTTAACATTTGATTTTTCCTGCCATCTCTCTTTCAAAATGTTAAAGTAGGCATCAGTTTCTGATGGTTGACATGAAGAGATGCCAGCCTTCTTTATAGATAATAACTATAATAAAATTCAGATAACAGTGACCTTATTTGCTCTAATAGCATAATTGAACCGCTGAATGGTTACCTTGCATCTCAGGACTGGCCTTTGAACATTTAGATATTATTATTTTAGAGCTTTTCCTCTGTGGTTCATCTAAACTCTATGTATTCTATCAGTTCTCAATCTAAAAGTTGGTTCAAATTCATTAAAAGCACAGACTGAAAATGACAAGTACATTTGTTAAGGGTTTAAGACTGAAAATGACCTCCTTCGATTATTATTTATTCGGGTATCTTTGATAAACCAGGGAGCGAACTTCGTGTTCATAGCAGAGGCTTGTTACTGATTAAATTGAAGAAAGTGATTTTTTGGGCCAGAGTATAGTCTAGGTCGTATGAATAAGCTCCAAGTTTGTAACTGGATAATGAACCCGTTTAATTTGAGGATCTCCTCAGTTCGTTATATATATAGACCTCTATACATATTAGTTAAACCAGTTTATTGTTTGGCTGATTTGTTGCAAACTGAGCATGGTGAACCATTTTTAGTTTTTGCAATTTGATACATCCAAGTATTAGCCATTGAAGATTACTGTTATGTTGGAGTTAGTCTACATAATCTTCTCACAAACTTCAATGCAATTAATAATTTTATATCTCTACGACTCCTCTTGAAAAATATTTCATGCCTGGATGTGCATAAGAAGTTAGTGAATTTGTAATCCAATGGTGCCAGTTAATTGTTAGATTAAAGATTTATCTTGTGCTCTGGACTACTGACAAGCAATAATTTTATTGCTAATTCTTTCTCCAGGTCCAATATGGGGAGCTATCGCTCATAGTTATTGTGAAATAATTTGACATATCTCTTCTCATGTAATGGGAATTTGTATGTTTAGTGCCCTTGAAAAAAATGCACCTAAATCCACATAACTGCCTAACCTGCAAGTGTGTTTATTTATCAAAAACCCAACTGTGGGTTTGTAGTGCATAAGAAGATTATGACACTATATGCCAAGTTATATCAGAATGTAGTAATTGGAACTTTATGAAAAAATGCCCTTAAAAATTTGTATTTTTAATGCCCTTGAACAAAAAAGCCCCTAAATCCACAGAACTGCATAATATCAAAAACCAAACCCGTGGGTTGGTACTGCATGTTAGAAGGTCGAGATTCGAGTAATATGAAATATTGGTCTTTTGAAACATGTAAGATATCAATGGTAGAAATATATATTTCTACTTCAGGCAAATTATTAATTTTAGCTTTCTAAAAATGAGTGGGGACCTCATCATCGCTGACCCAGCCACTGCCCGGCCCTAGGTCACAGCTGTCCTTCAACCGTTATTACCACCGTCCTCCGGCCACAGCCACCGGCATCTTCTTTGGCCATTATGCTAGCCCATTCTCTAGCCGCCTCTTCACGCCAACAGTTGTCACTCGGTTTTCTTTAGCTATTAAGTCAACTCGTCTGAGTCAGTCTGAGTGACCGCCAAATATAATCAAGTCAATAAAGCAAGTTGTAGCTCTACGGGGTACTTCCAAGTGGTGGACGTAAGCCTCTAATGCCAAACCTACCCAAAATTCTTGTGTTTCTTCCTCTCTCTTATTCTCTTACATTTTACATATTATTACAAAATTCTAAAATAAGAAAAGTTATGGATATTTGTAATTTTATCCTGAAAAATTATTGAGTTCCTTTCTTTCCAAATTCTATAGACAACTACAGTAACAAATCATGCTCAAAAGGGACTTCCTTTTGAAGCCTTGAACCATCCAGCAAATATTTTCCTCAGTTTCTATAGACCTACAGAAGAATACATTTATTACATAAGAAATGTTATATTCTCTTGCACTAAGGAGGGGAGAGGAAAATGTAGTTTAAATCTTCAATGTTGTGCCCACAAAAGCTGAAATTGCCATCCCAAGATGAGCGTTGGCAAGATGAAGCCATCCCAAGAGGAGGGGAGAGGAAAATGTAGTTGAAATCTTCAATCATTCCATACTCATAATACTCCTATAGTTTAAAGTTCCTCTAAAATTTCCATCCCTGGCTGTGGTTGCAAAAGCAAATGAGCCAAAGGTACCAAAGTTATGCTGGTTCTAACTTGCAGGAGGTGAAGTCAGCTAGAGTAATGTATCCGGAAACTTCTTGTTTGTTTCATTCAGGAAGGAATTGCATGCTTGAGCTCTCTGATTCCCCTCTTTGAATTAAAGCAAATAACCTTTCTGTATCTTGATAACCTTTCAATTTCCTCCAATTGACCAAATAAAACAATGAAGGAAAACACGATGCAACAAATGTTTTATGTTTAAATATAATTTTTAATATTTATCTAGCAATGCTTTCTTCTGGGCTTGTGCTTTTGAGTTGATGTGACATCAATGTCTTGTTTTTGTAATCAATTTGATGACATTAAAAGTATGTGGAAATTTTGTATGTTTTTGCTTCTTTGAGGTTATACTCATATCTGGATAATTGTTTCATTTTACAATATCTTGTATCTCACTACCAATTCAGAAGGGTTTTGTGAACGATCATATTGCCAAGGAAAGCAAAGAATCTTACAGGAGCCAATCTTCTATTCTCTTTCTGCAAGTTTTGATCTTTCATGGAGTACAAATCAGATGAAACTTTGCATGGTAATAGCTTATATTTATTTATTTATTTATTGACTTAAAAGCTTTTGGCCATAATTGGAACTTGTTTCATTTTGTTTTCCGAATCTTTGAATCTGTTGCAGTATGTTGCATTTCGTTGAAGGATCTTTTAGAATTTAAATTGTAAATTGAGCAATCATGGATTCTTTTTAGATATCGATGAAGAACCTTGTATTGATTGAAATAATGGTTAGAGTTGGAAAAGAGGAGATTGAATCTGTTAAATATTTATGTTTGGACAATTTAGGGCATCAGTAAAAGATGGTATACTTAGCATGCCCATTGTTCTGTCTTTAAAGCATTTGATTATGTATGTCCTTCATGAGGCATGGTGTGCCTTAAATCTTGTGCTTGACTTTTACAGGCACTTGAGCTAAAAATGCTTTGCCCTTTTGAAGTCTAGATTTTAGTCATTCCTCTTCGTAATTGTCATTTTAGTCAGTCTAAAGCCATAAGAGTTGAATGTATTTGAAAGAACAGTTTTCTATGTGGTGACTCATTCACCAACAGGATGCTTAATTGTCAATAAAAGAGAGACATTAACTCATTAAGGCGGTCTCAATGTTGTGAAGAAAGACAACCACATTGAATGATGAGTGAAGTGGATCTGTGTTTTATTTAATTTGAAAGATGGACCAAAAGTTGATAACCATTTAGTGATTATTGTTGAGATTGCTATGATAATTGAAGCCAACTCATTAATGACGGCTTCCATATACAGTGAGAAGGAAAAACGTGAAATCATAATGAAGTTGCTTTTATCTTTCTTTCCCCTTCTTTTTGGAAAACCTAAGTTGACTTTTTTTTGATAAGTAATAATCAAGTTTTATTAAAAGCGTAAGGCGTCTCTACGTATACCGGAAGTATACAAGCGGAAACACCTAACTAGAAAAAGAAAAAGACCCACCCAAAATCCAACCTAAGTGGACTTCAAGAAAAGATTTTCTAATGTCTAACAAAAATTTGTGGTTAAACTTTTTTTGAAGGTAACTTTATGTTAAAGGAGCTTTTAAAATTTGAAGACAAGCTAGTAAGACCAACATATGGAAATTATGATGTCAAAAATATATATGCAACTCAAAACCCCTCTTGAGTCAGAAAATAGAACAGAAATAGACTTTTTAATTTTAACTAATATTGCCATAGTATGCATTGAAGAAATGTATGATAGAGAGTGCTTGATTTATAAGTTAAATATAAGAAATTATTGTGGTATGAATTCTAACAGAGTGAACATGAGAAACAATTGACTACAAGAAAGGTGAGATCACAAAATTTGGTTACAAAAGTAGAAGATATCTATTGAAAGGGAAAAGAGCCAAAACTTGGAATCCTAGGATTTCACTTGGAGTGTGCATGTAGCATTTTTGGCCCAATTCAGGTGTTATGTTATTTATTGTTTTCTTTCTTATCATAGTTGGACTAGTAAAACTAGAAACTGGTTTTACGCACAATTCAAAGTATTTAGATGAATATTAACATCTAATTTTACCAATCACTCCTTTGCCTGAAACTCTTTCTAATGAAAATGTTAAGTGCACAGTTTGTTTAGAGACCTAAACTGCTTTTAAATCAAATAAGCTACTATTACTTATGCTAGAATTGATGTCAAACCATGGCCCTATCAGATGTTTTGGTTTAATATGTTTATGGACTTATGACATTGTAATCCTACTTCCAGACACTGAAGTCTTCTGAATTTTAAACCTTATTTCTGACCATATGTGTTTAGTAGAATAAAGTATGTTTGGTGGTTCCCATTTCATTTCTTTGTGAATAGAATTACTTTCAAGCACATGCTGGTGTTTTGTTTTTGGCAAATTGAAGTCGTTCGTGCTTTGAATGCACCAAATGAGAATGAAAACATTCTGGGGACTGAAGTTTCTCAATCCAACCAGAGTGAGATGGATGGCAAAGACGTTCTAAATCCGGTTTTAAGCCCTCCAGTAAATCCTGCACAAGTTAACAGGGCTGAGTGGAAAGTTGGAGAACTTGTTCTGAGAGATGCACCTCCCGAAGAGATGGAGGCTTCTTGGGAAGTTAACATGGAGGCCTGCATTACAACTGATGATGTTATACGGGCTGGAGGCTTTGGAGCAAGGGATGATATAAGTAGCTTTCTTCCTGTCGCTAGTGATTCTACTGACTTTGAAGCTACTATCCGTGATGCCCGAGACTATGAAGAACCACAAGGGGATATATGCAGACCGGGTCTTGGCTGGACTGAAGCTACAGAAGCAAAATAGTTTTGTTGTCACCACCATGCTCAAGTTATTGCACTTGACTTTTCTCATAGTACCTACTTGCTTGTAAGATATTGAGGTATGTTAGCCACATGTTAGTGCATGATCTGAGTTTATTTTTAGAAGCCACTTTATCTTCCCTTTAGCACACACTGTTATTTTCGTGGAAGAGATGTCATCTGTATGTGGAACCAATATGACGTTACTATACATATCTCTCTGTTTAATATGCTTAAAGTCTTCCTCTGTGAGGCTGATGGCTTACATCTATTTCATAATGGTGCAATGTTCTCCTTGCATTTTTTAATTTCCTACCAGAGTTACATCTATTTCATAGTGCGATGTTCTCTTTACATTTTTAATTTCCTACAGAGTTCCCAACAAAGGTTTCAAATGGCCCACAGCCTTCTTGTTATGCTTACAATTGTTATTGAAAGCCAAAAACGTATATGATAACTTGACATATTTTACTATTTTGAGGCCCTTTCTGTACGATGTGGCTCATTTGTGAGGCCAGCGTCAATGCATCATGAGTTGCGTATTGCCTTTTGGAAGATCCTCTGTCCAGGAGCCAGAATTGCCAAAGGGTCATAGGCTGATTTCCTCTGTACAAATATTTCCCACTGAGAGCCAAAGTGAGCTCGCCACTCTTCTTGTTTATTGTATTGGGGCAGATATTGCTTCATTCCCAGTTGGGCTGTGGCACAGAAGTCTAGAATCCTTTTGTTTTGTGTTAAAATGTGTCCTAAGCCATCTCTTCCTGTGGAAGATGGCATTGCAGAGGATAAGAATGCCACTAGATAGAAAACATCTTCATCTGGGGTAACTAAAGATGTTCTATTGTTCCACCTACAACACATAAATAGTGGAAATTCAGGTTGAGATTATGAAATCTGAGTTTGCTAGAAATAATTGCAATAATTAGAGTTATTAAGTTAGTACTTGGATTGGTTGACTGGGTAGATGAGGATAGGACCGTTGCTTGTGTCTGCAAGAATGTTGCCAAAGACGACCTCAGCAAACTCAGAAATTCTGCTCTTGGGGATGAGAAGATTCAGCCATGGATGAGGAACTTCCCATAAACCTTTTGCTTGCAGTTTTTTCTCAGACACATGTACTCTATCCAGAAATTCCACATAGGAAACTTCTGACTGGAAGAGTGTGGATGGGATATAACTCAATTGAGACAATAAGTTCTCGATGCTCTGCATTTGAATACAGAGGTTAAAAGCAAATTTTGGTTAAGTACTGCACACTCTACATATTTACTAACATACAATTTCTTAGTCTCACCTGATTCATAGCTTTAGCCTCATCTGGGTTGAAGTATTTGACCATTTCAAGACAGTACAGAGTTCTTCCATCTGAATTGAATTGATTGGCTTGAAGTGGATCCTTAGGACTGAAAGAAGTTCTCCAGTTATTAAGAAGGCCAGTTCTATTTATTATTACGAACCCTTCGATGTAGTCAAATGAATTCTCAGATGAGATCAAGTTCTCTTGATCATGGGAAAATATGGAGAATTCCGAGTAGAGCACTCTAATCCATTTCGCCTGTCCAGAGTAGATGATTTTGTTATAAAAAAAGCTGCGTTTATAGAGTAGTTCACAGAAAATGGATGTATTCTTACCATCTTTGGTGCTGGTTCAAGAGAAATTCTAGCTTGGGTGATGATGCCAAATTGTCCAAGCCCACCAAGAACAGCATAGAAGAGATCAGCATTTTGCTTCGCCGAGCAGGTAACCACTTCTCCCTTTCCTGCAATCAAAATCTCTGTCTATATCAGTTGTGCCTTTCATGGTTATGATATTCAAACTTGCGGCAAGTTATGGTTGAGTATGGCATCTTCACTTAAGGTTGATGACTGAAAGCATCTCATTATTGTGTGTGGACAGTGGAGGGATATTATTGTCAATTTTCAACAAGAATCAAAATTCTGAACTTACTAGAGTACCCTTGACCTTTTAGTGAAATGCAGTCTCAGGTCCTTTAGTAGTGATCTGTGGTTTGATTGGACATACCTGTGACAATCTCCAGCTGGTAGACGTTGTTGATCTGGGGTCCATGGCGGAATGCCTGCCCGCTGATTCCAGCATTTGAAAGAGTTCCCCCAACAGTGAGATGAAGGTAATCTGTCCAAGATTTGGGTGCCAGCCCATGTTTAAGAGTCTCATGCAGAATATTTATCCACAGCTCACCACCTGAAACGTCCACATAAGGCATCTCCCCAGTGTGAACTTGCATTTCTAGTCCCTGAAGTGATTCCATGTTAATAACTATGCCCTGATGGGCTTGAGCTTGACCCTGGAGGGAGTGACCATGGCCTCTAGCAGCAACTGTTAGCTCTGAAGCAGAGCCCATGTCGAAAATATGCCTTATCGTGGTGGAAATATCGGGCACGGATTTTGGATATAGGACTGCTGATGGGAGGAAATGATATATGTTGCCAAAGTCCTTGGCTGCATGTTGATTGTTCTCAAAACTGAAGTACCCATCTAGGCCATCTGTTTCCAGTGATGACAAAGTATTGGTAGAGTTTAAGAGTTGTGGAGACGTTGGGTTGGCAAAAGAGTGGTTTGAACAAAGATTGATGATTCTATCAGGTGTACAGCTCAAGAATACAATCATAATAATCTTGAGGCATATATTGTTTTGCTTGAGGAAGCTCAAAGGTGGTAACTTCATATTTTTCTGAGGATATGTTTGGGGGGAGAGAGAGGGAGAGAGAGAGAGAGAGATTGCTCAGTGTGCTGAGGTAAAGCAAAAGGAGAGGTGAGGAAAAGGCTTAGGAAATGAAAGGCAGAGAAAAGAATTTAAAGAGGAGGTTTTTGGGCGGCATAGTCAAAACACACATTCAGTGATGAATCTGTATATAGACCGTCTTCCATGTTGTATTCTGTAAGTGTGTGTGGTTTTAGGATTTTATTTGTTTATTTGTTTATTTATTTATTTATTTTTGGGTTCGCTTTTTTTGTGTTCCAAAGTGGATGTTGTGATGAAAGTGAAGATTTCACGTCTTGAGGCCACTTTCTGCTCAGTTACGTTAGAACCACATTTTTCTACCTTTTTTCCTTACCATTTCTGGAGCATATGGCTTGCTATTTCAAGCAATGAATAGTACACAAAGATGCCCAAAGCCTTCATATATACGTTTTGTTGCAATGGGATTCAATTTTCTGATCGTGGAGTGATCGGCGGGCCGGCCCCTACTAAGTTGCATGCTGTTACAGCCAAGTGTGACAGATTATTGGGTCCCACTGCAGTGGGAGTTCTTGGGAAGTGTGTGGTTTGTGGTATAGGTTTCTCTCCTTGAGCAGCCTTCAATAATTTCAAGTACCACTCAAATGCCTGCCATCTTCCAGTATTAAGGAAATCCACTATTTGATTCATGGCTATCAACTCTGTTAAGAGCTCAAAATTTTGATCTATTTTGGTGTGTATCAGCCATGTACTTCAATATTATATTAAATTGAGGAGGAGAAAGCTCTTCTCAAAACTGGGTTTGAGAGAATTTTTCAATAAACACATTTATCCCTAGAATATGTAAAAATTTACGTGAGAATCGCATGCTCCAAGTCTCCAAGGACAAATGTAAGTTTAATAGAGAAACCAAAACGATGAGTCAGTAACTTTGATTGGAAGGGCACTGATGAAGTAAATCAATGACGATAAAATTCTTTGCCTGCTTAGATGTGATGTAAATTAAAGGTAAATCTTTGTGATGGAGTTGAGATTTTAACCTTTATAAACATGACTGATTTGTGTTCTCATGTTGACGTTCACATTATGATATTAGGTGTGGGTCCTGAAGCACGTGAACCCCATAAGGTTGGGGATGAGAGAAGTGGGGGGCTGCCGGGTGGAGGAGAGGGCTGTCATGACCTTGACTCCGAGGTACCAACCCTGTCATCTATGTTCCATTAAGTGAAAGGTAGGTCTGTGTACTTTCTTCAGAGGACCTTTATATAATCTTATGACTGTAGAAAAGTTCCTTTGAGATAACAACTTGCTTGGTTGGTGGCTTTTGACCTTAAAAAAGCCATGAAATCTCCATTCAATCTGCTTCTTTTTTCACCAAGTGAGAAAAAAGGTGACTTTTTTTTTTTTTTTTTTTGGGGGTTCCTCCTGTGCTTGCTGTTTTACCCAATAAATATCAAGCTTTGTGCATCCATGAGTCAAATAAGTGTCTCCACTTCGCAGTAGTATCCATTGCTTGTAATGGGAAAGTGGGGGTCCCTGTGGTTCTTGGATCTCTGTAGAGGGAGAATGGCAAAGGTAAAAGACAGTTTGAATGGTGGAAACACTAAAAAGGTCTTTTGGTGTTTAACCTAAGAGCTAGATTGGCTTTGAAGTCTTAGATCCCAGCAGTGGGGCAACCCTAAAATGATTCCCCTTTTGATACTTGTTCTTGCACTGCATTTTCCTGCCTAACAAACTACTATGCTGCGAATTATCACCACTTTTACTTTTCTAGTTGGGTGACCAGAAAACACCCATTTTCATTCTCCAGCTCTTTCTGTTTCTGCATTATTTATTTCGCATTTTATATATTATAATCCACAACAAATCCATCATATCAAAGCTATATGATATTGAAAAGCTTATTAGTGATGAAAACACACACATATATACATACATGTATTGTAATGTTTATGCCTTTGTAATATAATGTTTCATATATTAAATGTCTTGGTCGTCTCTTTCTGATATTTTCTTGTCTCTCTTAATCATGTGCATTGTGACATTGTTGCAATTATTGGGGCTCAGATACGCGTACTATTTGCTTTGGCAATGTTAGGCCATAAGAATACGCGCGTCCACGTAATAAGCTTTCGTATCACGCCTTATATATCTAGGACTAGGACTTATGATACCCATTCGCTTTCACGTGTCAACAAGTTGTAAAATAATTATACGTCTACTTTTTTTTTTTTAATAACTTTATAAATCATAGAAGGCCGTGAGAAAAAAAGAAAAAAAAAAACAAAAATTAAATCTTGATAGATTAGGGTTTCATTTATCAACCACTCTCAATAGTCAATTCTGATAGCTTACGTTTCCCCTCAGATTGCAAAGAGACAAACCTAATTTCATTTTGATCTTGGTCTAATATTAAGAGCAGGGTGGTTGCGGAGTACCCATCATACAAATTCTTGGTCTAATATCAAGACTTAAGAGTATGGTGTGAAATGAGAGAGATTTTTTTTTTTTTCCTGTTTTATATTTTACAAAAAAGTATTTAAAATCTCATTTAGTTTTTATATTTATTTGTCATCCGGAGGGCGAAAGAGTCGATTCTCTTATGTTGAGTTGTTAAACGATGTTCGAATATCGATTAAATAACTAAATTCACAATTTCTTATACTTTTGGAAGACGAAGTTTCCTCTGACTTTGTAAGAATTTCATTAAAATTCTCATATCAAATCTCTTCTTTTATTTATTTATTTTTCTTCTTTTGTCAGGTACAAAGAGAAAACCTTTTTTCGACAAGAAAATATTGCTGTTCTTTTTTTTTTTGGAGAAATAATTTCCAGCTACTAGAAAATTAGATAAATTGACACACTATAGAATATGAAATTCGGAAAATAATTTTGCAAAACTAAAGAAATTGAAAATGCAGTGAGCATGATGGGAGGTGAAAATGTCCAGTGACATCTGTGTCATTTTTCAACCCTAGAACTATGTGGTGTGTATTCATTGGCTCCGCTTGTTAAAGATTTTTAGAAGATTTTTAATTTTTTGTTTGATGAAGTGTTTAATCAAGTCGTGGTTTAAGTTGAGTGTTTTGCATCCTTTACTAGGACGCAAACACGTAAGCTTGAAACACCAAAAAATAATATAACATTCATACTAAATAATTTTTCTTCTCTTAACAAAATGTTTTATAGACAAAATACCCATTAACAAATTCATCGACAAAACCACCGAAGTCATCGTCTTGGTTGATTTTAAAAACTTTGATGTCAAGGGCTCGGAGGTGGGTGGGGGGTTTGGTGATGGGTGGTGGGGGCATTAGAGATTTTTTTTTTTTTTTTCCAGATTATTTAAGCACCAAGAGGTATTTCATTTTCTTAGGGGGAGGTGATGACATGATATATAGCATTATTCCGTCAAGGAAGTCTTTTCTATATTTTAGGTAGGAGCAATAATTGGTAGATTTTTTTGGGGAGCCAAGAGGGGTTTTTTCTTTTAGATTTTTGGGAGAGCAAATGGCTCTTGCCTCTGCCTACTTAGAGAAAAGAAAAAAAAAAAGAAAGAAAAAAAAAAGAAAAAGAAAATAATCAGGGGTATGCATGTGTGAAGACTTAACATTATAGTCTTTGCCATCGATCACTTAGCCAGATAACGTCAGCTTGAACTAAGAAAATACTTGGGGTATTATTACTTCTTTATAAAATTACATGTAAATCTACATGAGTCACGTAATGTTATATGGATTAAAAATTAAAGTAATAAAATTTGATCGATAAATTTAATTGTTTAGTCGTTGAAGTGATAAGTGTTATATAAACTGTCACATATTCAATTTGTTAGAACAGTCGACTGCGTGACGAGGTAATTATCGGAAGTGCTTGCAAGGAGAGAAGAAATTAGCAAAAGACTTTGCTGGTGTGGGCCAGTGGAGACAGCTCCGAAGCTTAAGTCAATATAAATCAAAGTGAATAATCGTATAGAAAGTAAGATAGGGATGGAAGGAAGGAGGCGAAAGTCCCCTTTTACCTTATATTTGCCGCACTTTATAACATATTTTGTCATAATTAACCGTCAACCACATATTATATTTTTATTAGAAATTTTCTACTACAAATATTCTTTATACCCCACGATCCCCATCATGCCTACTGCCTGATGCCGAGAATCTTAAAACCATTCTTAACGTGACTTAAGAAGGAATTCAATACGAAGCAGTTTAGAAGTTGTCGGATTATACAATGGTTTTACGCCAACCCCATAGAATTTAGTGGCTAATATTATGGTATTCTTTTAATTGTTCTTAGGTTGTTTGGTTTTGATTGGCTATTTCATGGCTCCCTATTTGGATTACAGTCGGTGCACACATGGATTTCTCTTGCTATTGCATAGGGTTACAAACCTTTCAAATATTCCTACTTTTTTCCGTACGGAGAAAAAGACAAAAATAAAAAATAGTGAAAATAAAAAAAAGAAGAGCACCTTCACGTAGACAATTTTTCTTTCAATTTCGCAATCATGAATTATTTTATCCTGCTAACCAAAATCTAAACAAAGATTTAAAGCCAAAAGGCTAATCTTATTAAAACTAGAATGACCATGGGGTCCAAGATCCAAGCAAGGACTCGGCAAAATGATTCCTTTTTATATTTTAATATTACAAAGTCTTTTTGAGAAAAAAACAATCTTTTGTTGAAAGTTATCATCGGTCTCCTTATCGGTGAATTTATTTATTTAATTAATATTTTATTATTTCATCTTACACGTAAGATAAACTATAGGTTTGCACTCATGATTTCATGCTCTGATACCATAATAAATAATTACTAGTTCCAAAAGTTCAAGTTCATAAACAAAAAATGAATTTAATTATTTAATTAATATTTTTAATACTTTTTATTTTCATAAAAGCCGTGAAAAAAGTTTATTCCACAAAAACCAAAAAAGAAAAAGGAAATCTTAGCTTTCTAAGATATCAAATAGTTCTCTCCAATATTGGGAAAATCCAAATGAGGGTGAGTTTGGATTGCATATATAGAGGAAACATTACTCATTTTTGATATGCACCACACATAATATACTCATTACAAATCCAAAATAAGTAACTATAGTGCATTAGATTCTATCCAACAAATAATGGCAAACCTATGTGCAGAATTGGTCACAAAAGTGTCATTACATCGTATAGAAGTAAAAGCAGTTTGGAGTGCTTTAGGAATGTTTTGTAATTTTCTTTGGACGTTTGTTAATGTTTTTATTTTGAAAAAGAAAACAAAAAGGATAAATATAGAGCATTATGATCAAACAAAGCCTATGTGTATGGTGCTTCGACCATACATTGATCTTAAAGCGCAAATGCATCTAGACATTTGATGCCAAAAATTGTCTCTTAACTATTCTCACTTTTTGCATCTTCAATTTTTATGAAGTGTCGTTACAGTACTACAGTTTTAACTACAAATTCTTTACAAACTGACGTAATAGTTCACGTGACATTTACTACGTCAACCACTAATTTTTTTTATCTTATTTTATTTGATTGTGATCGACACAGTAAATATGAGTTTGTAAGTGATCGTAATAAAAGCCAAGCCATAACATTCTAAGCACTTTTCATTTTTATATTTCATATGGGTTATCATGGAGTCCCTATGGTCTCATAAAGGTGAACTTGATTATCATCAATTTAGTGGTCATAAGCAAACCTCTTTTCTTACCGTGGTGGTAAAATTTTCCAAAACTTATGATTTGGTCTTTAAATTCCACTCAAGAGTCTTAATCTAAGAATTAAATAAACTAATATGTGAAGCAAGAAATTAAGCTTTTAGATAATAAATTATTTACATGCTTCTCATGTGCTCTCTAGAAGGAGACCATTTTGTTGAAAAAAAGGATCGGACCAAGTTAAGTCAAGTATAGCTAGAAAATGCTGACTCTAACATTCATAGCCTTTTCCTTTTTCCTTTCCAGCACCCGACAGAATAATCTTTTATTCCTATAAGTCTTACACCTATATGTAATATTTTATGTAACCCTAAGCCTCATTCACTTGAAAGAAGACTATCACTAATAATAATTTATTTGTATTCTGACAAACATATTAGAGAAGATATATAGCGAAATGTTTTTTTATTAGTTATTAGTGTTGATGTACGTATTAATTAAATGATCAAATTTTATTGGTTTAATTTTTTTTAGAATAATCGATGATTTAATATGGTATTATAACATAAGTTTTAAGTTCGAATTCTGACTCTTCAGTTTACGATTCCCATTTTCAATTAAAATACTATATATAGCTTCCTTGTCGACAGAGACAAACCAAGGGAGAGGTTTCTAGGGTCCCCTTCTCCTTTTCTAAAAGATTCTAATATATCCCCTTCCCCTCTTCTAAAAGCTTTATATATATATATATATATATATATATATTAAATTAATGCCAAGATATTATTAAGTTTGATTCATATGACCCTATTATAAGAAGTTAAAACCCATGCCAAAAGAAAAACTCAATCTTAGTCTCTTTACGTTTTTCTAACTTAACTAAGTTTTTGTGAAAATAAAATGGGGTTCTAAACTTTTAAAGCCAATTGATGATTTCACATCATTATCATATGTGTATCGGGGCATGTAAGTTAAGGCAAAACAACCAAAATAAAAGAAAACTTAAACCAAAACAATCAAAACGAGATCTAAGTCAATTGATTGCATGCATACTATACACTATTTTCTAGTTGTTATTCGATAACTATTATAATTTTTAATTACTTCCCAAGAAACAACGTAACCAGCAGAAATAAATTATAATAATAAAAAAAAAATCGATAAAAAATAGTACAAAAACAAAAAAGAAAAAGAGAAGCTTCAATACTACAACAAAACCCTATATCGTCTTCATGTTTTGACCCTAGCTCTCACTTGTTATTGACTTCATGTTTTTGGTAAACATCTTGGCTTTAGAGCACCTTGGCGTGCCAAACATATATATCATGTTGTAATCTTTTTACAAGATTATAATATATATGTATATAAATAAATGTTTGTTCAAAAAATAAAAAATAAAAAATAAAAAAAAAAATAAAAAAGAAAGAGAAGACTAGTAATATTAAAAGGGCAATGAATGATGAGCCACGTCATTTTGGTTGCATTCCTAGTCAACATCATGCTGCAAAATAAGGAGTAAAGACAGATGCCTAGGATAGAAAGGTGGTTAGGTGATGTACATACTACACTACATGTCCCAAGCCCTTTATAGATTAGAAATGAACCCCTATTGTGTTTCTTATCTTGTTCCCTCTTTCTTTTACATTCCATTCTTGTCTTGTCTTCTTGTCTCTTCTTTATTTTACCCTTCTTCTTCAACTCCAATTAACATGGCTTCCTTTTAATTAATTACTAAACAAAACTAATGAGCAACTTAATTATAATTAAGGAGTAATTAAGTATATGTATGTTACGTATATGATTCTTCCTGAGTACCCTTTAATTAATTAATGCTTGCTGTGTTAATTTGCAGAAGAAGCAGAAGGAGCTTCAATGGGCTTTTGAAAGACCTCTTTTATGCAGTTAATTAAATGCTTATATATAGGATTTAATTATTTTGTTAGAATATTAATTAAATAATTAAATTTATTGCTTAATCAAATCTCATTTTCAAAGATCCACGAGTAACACAACATTTATATTATATGAGTAAAACTACTTTTTATTTATTTATTAGAACTAGAATAAAATACTATGAGAGATTATCAGTTTCTTGATAAAATAGAGTCTTAATTAAGGCTCAAACAGTAGTTCAAATATTGATGACAAATGAGAGAGAGAGAGAGAGAGAGAGAAAGATAGAAGATTTTTCCTCTGTAGTTGAGTGGTGTCGCTTATCTTTTCCTAATTTATTCATACTGTTTAGGCATTTTCACCATTTCGTATTGCTTGGATAAGTAACTATGAGCTTATATGTGTATCTCATTCCTTTTTTATAAGTTTTGCAACTACCATTACATTTTATTGCCTGCTCTTCTCTCAGCTTTATGTTGTGTCCCCATAAACTTCTTTGAACTTAAGAAGAATATGTATTTGACAGGAAATGAAGTTGAGTGCGAGCAACTTGTATGGGTCCCCAAAAGAGCTGGTCAGAGCTAGTGTTCCTTTTAATACATATGTTTGGCGACGTGGCACAATTCAAATTCATTTTTCCACCTTAACGGCCGAGGAAAGGATTTTGTATTGAGTCGTGATTCATGGTAATCATTTAATAAATAGTTAATACGGTTAAAATATAAATTAAATTATTAAATTTATTCATGCATTTCTATAAGCTTAAATTTTTGAAACAAGTGGTGCTTTAACAAACACATAATCAAGGAATCTGACTTCAGAACTTGGTACTTGTTTCTACTAGCAAGCAGAACTTCATATTCGATCTTTGTTATCAGGAACGGAGACAAAGTTTAGTTTGGGTAGGGGCCAAAGACCAATAAATTGTATTGCTAAAGGCCAGTATGCAAAAAAAAAAAAAAAAAAAAAATTACCTTAAGAGTTGGGGGGTGGCCATGGCCTATATCGGCCACCCCTTTCCTTTGTCACTGTTTGTCATTATCGCGTGCTTTTGCCCTACGAAATTACAGGATCACGCTCATGATCTTAATGTGATTTTTGTTTGGTAATTGTTTCCACTAGTTAACACAACTTCATATTCGTTCTTTGTTATGATCGCTCAGTACTTTTGACCTACGAAATTACAGAATCATGCGCATGCACCTTAATGTCGTTATCGTGTTCAAAACAAACAAAATCATTGATCTAATATACCAAGCAAGTTTGGGATCGATATAGATGCATTGGACTTGGAAGAGACAGGACATCTCACAACCTTTCAGTAAAATACAAACGTACAATCAAAATGACTAGACAAGGGAATCATCATCGTATTAACATCATTTGCCTAATCAAAGATATGGTTTTCTATTGGCCTCTTAATGGAATTTGAGGCCAAGGTTGCTTTACAATTTCGATCATGGCACCCCGTCAGTCTCCTTTCAGTCGGCTACTTCTGTTGAGTTGTTTTTTCTTTTTTTTTTCTTTTTTTTAATTCCATTCATGAAAATAATTAAATCCCATAAACATGCATGATTATGACTATTATAAAGAGTAATGCACTATAAATTTTAGCACCAAAAAAAAAAAAAAAAAAAAAAAGAGAGGAAAAATGCAAAGAAATTAACAAAAAAAGGACAGGCAATCTGATTTTCATGAAAGCCATTCTTTCTTTTAGAAATTATTTTGTACTTATTTTAGATTTCAAATTCCAAATTATAGACACTGCAAACGTAGGACAAAGGTTGTAAGCATGACATTTGATCATGCAAGAAAAAGAATTGTGCTATAGTGTAGTAAGTCAAAGAATAATAAGATAAACAAGACATAGGAGGAGCTAATGATATATGGGGTCCATATTGGAGACTTCAATAACATCGTTGGGATTATCATGCCAACAAAAAAGGAAAAGAAAATATGAGGCTCTAATTTTCGTATACAGCTCCCCTAGAATCTTCTGCCTAAAAAGGAGGGACAAGAAAAATTGTAAAGGAGTCGTGAGAGGAGAGCCGCCGTGTACGAGCAGGACGGCTTGATCCTCTCGTTCGGCAAAAGAGTCCCTCTTGTAGACAGACCCCTGTCCAAAGAAAAGGCATAAATAATAAGAGAAATCAATCGCTTATGTGTTGCAGTTTACAATCTGAATTGTTAGTGATCTAAACAGCTAATTGCTGAGAATCTGGATCCGTCGCAGCGAGCTGATCGAAGCATTGAAGGAGTCATGATGCTGTCTAAGTCACTTGACAAAATGGCCAACGGTTTCAAGAGACAGTTGATATATTCCATTATTTGGTCTTTGTTGAGTCATTTCAAAACAATAATTAAGTAATTGGCCTAGTATGCTGGACCAACTCACCAGAACCGTCAATATCATGAGTTAGTGGTTCATTGTATTGTATTTATATGTGCTATTCATCAACATTTGCTAAACCTTTTTTTTCCCACAAATGATGATTGTATATGTATATATCATCACTGCTGAAAAGAAAGCAAAACGCAGTATAATGCCATTGTCACTAATTAATCATAAGTTTTAGGACAAATCTTTATTAGGAGATCGAATTAATCATGGCCCATGGTATTCATGTGTATCAAAACTACTGTGGTTGAGATCCATTATCAATCTTAAAACTGCTTGTTCATTGGTAATCACAAACCTTTTGTAGATCTTCATGTATGCGATTATGTATTCTCTAGAAGTTATCGTTAATTTGAGTTTTGTGTTTTGAGTTCTTTGTTGATGTATTTACGTGTTTGCTAATTTTATTTTTTTTTTTAGGAAAAAAAAAAAAAAGCATTGCCAAACAAACTAGATTCATCTTTAAGTTGGCTTTTACTTTCTTTTCTTTTTGTTTTGGTGGGAATGACCCGAATGGGGAAGGCAGGGAGGCAAAGGGAAATGCTAGGTGTTCTTATAGTCTTAGATGAATATTATTTTCTAAAGACCGGGTGAGATAAATAAGGGACTGATGGGGCCAGTTTCTTTTTTGCTTTTTTAGAAAATGAAAATGCTAGATATTCCCTTAGTGTTCTCCTGGCTAGTTCTAGGTGGATATTATTTTTTAAAAACTAAGTGAGAGAAATAAGGGACTGGTGGGGTTAGTTTCTTTTAGAAAATAATATCCACATAAAACTAGAAGAACACTAGGAAAACACTTAGCATTCTCCTTTAGAAAATAATATATATTTACTTAGGATCATAAGAACACTAAGAGATCAAACATCATAAAAACATCTACCATTTTCCTAAATTAAACAATTAAATTCATTATTAATTTGGTATCAACTTACGTTTTTAGGTAAGTGTAATTTAACATAATATCAAAACAAAAGTCCTGAATTTTAACACCGAACCACTCCAAAATTCTCATATATTCCCTTCCACTTTTTTCTCATATTTTACGTTTCATCTCAAAACTTTACACCAAGTGTGAAGTGACTGACATTTACCCATGTGGCTTGCTACATCTCTTTTGTACTATAAATTGCTAGCAAGTCAAAAGGTGCTAGGATTATACCCTTAGATTTTCAGTACTCTTTAGCAAGTT
The DNA here is from genome assembly GCF_901000735.1 of Corylus avellana. Lineage (NCBI taxonomy): Eukaryota > Viridiplantae > Streptophyta > Magnoliopsida > Fagales > Betulaceae > Corylus > Corylus avellana. Next base: position 3,913,090 of record NC_081549.1, on the reverse strand, counting down.
CTATTGAATTCCAATAGGCAATAAGCAATTCAAACGGCAACCCTCCTGAGACAATGACACAGGATTCTGATCTCTAAGCGAATATTGTTAGTGCTAAGAGATCATTAGTGAAAATAGAAAAGAAACCAAGAAAAAGAAGGGAGGATATGCCTTATATCCATGCTAGCTATAGCTAGCTAGCTAGCTAGCCTAGTCTAGTGCCAAAAAGGAAATGCTACTCCTATCAATATCATTCCCTTGGCAACTTCAAAACCAAAAACAAGTAAATGCTGAAACCAACATACCTAGCTGATCCACCTACATCAACATGGACTTTCACATCAAGAGTTTTATAGTGGAGGATCGATCGTTTTGGAGTGCGTGTGAGAGAGAGAGAGAGAGAGAGAGAGATGGCAAGATGTCATTATTAGAGAACTACTTCACATGGGAGTAGAATTTAGAAAGGATATTGCTGTTCACAAGTTTGAAGTACAAGCAGAAAGACTTTTGGAGAGCATGCTCGATCTATAAAAACTGCAGTCATCTTCACCAAAAGCTGTCTCTCTCTGACATGATTATATGTGTGTGTATATATATGTATATATATATGTATGTGTTTGGTATACATTGATTTGTCACTGTCTTGCCACATCAGTTGGCATTAGGAGATCCATGTGCTACCTAGAGATTAATTAGGTGTAGACCCAATGACCAACGTTGCTGTCAGCTTACGAAGGCTTGAAAATTTCCATTTCCTAGCAATCGTGGAGGACCCTCAGAAAAAAAAATGAGGAAATTTCAAGTCTAGAAACTTTGAACACGAATGGGCCCTCAGATCGATGCATGCCAATTAATGTATATCCTGACTATGAAATAAAGCATGGTGTTAGTGTTATAGAACCGATAGCGTCTAGCATGCTTGACACATAAGAAGTAGTGATGCCTTTAGTGTTGTAAAACACAAGCACTAATACATATTCTTTTCTAGAGGCATATCTTAGCCATTTAGCACGAGATGTCGCTGATATGAACTTTCTTTGTCAATCAGTTTCATTGGACCCTTTATGATGGAAGCTGGAAGAAAGGGAAGGGAAAAGATGGAAAGAACAATTATTTATTTGTTCTGATCAGAAGAAAAAAGTTGAAAGTTTCCGTGAAGGGTGTTACGGAAGACAATCAACACCCAACATGGAAATTAATCAACCAAACAAAGGCAACTCAAAATTCACCAATCACCTATCGGCCGGCCAAACAAGGAAACCAAAGCGCGCATTCACAGCAACAATCAATCAAACATCTACCACGCGTGCTAACATATTCCATTTTAAGAGCAATCTTTTCATACCCAATTTCATTGTGTACAACAGTACAAATATATTGCATTGGGGAAAAATACATCTAACACTTTTAAGTGTATATATATATGCTTTTCCAATTTTGCCTCAAATGTTTAAAAGGTGATAATGGACCCTCATGAAGTTTTAGACTTTTAAAATGTTGCCTATATGTAAGCCATTTCTGTCTTCTTTGACGCAAAATGTCCCACGTGCGTAGCATGTAAGTTTTTAGTAGAAGAAAAGTCCAAAATGCCCCAATTTTCTTTTTAAAAAAATAATAAAAATAAAGAGAGAGAAACAAGAAGAAAAAAAATATATAAGGCTCGGTTATAGCCACCTTATGAGTCATTTGGGGGTGATCAAGCCACTTCCTAACCTTTTAAAACTGATTCCAACGAAACCCTTTAAGGGTGGTTTCGGCCACCCCATTTGGCCAATTGGAGGTGGCTGAACCATCTCCATGGGATATAGGGGTGGTTCGCCACCCCCAAATGCCCCATGTAGGTGGCCAAAGGGAAAACGGGGACATTTTTGCATCCACTAAAAACTCATGTGTTTTCTTTCAAAGAATACGGAAATGACTAATGAATGGGCAACATTGTAAAAGTCAAAAACTCTGTTGACAAAACAATCAATCTGGTGTTAAGGTGCTAAACGCCCCACTCGGCTCAAAAGCTTCTCAAACCGTACTTGATAGTCTCTCAGTGACCCCCACCTATTACAGTTTAGAAAAAATTTCAAAAAAATCCTCAAACAGAGTTAGACCATACTTGGCGTGGATTCTTTTATCAAGACTTCCCATGTGACCTCCACTGTCTCTCCCTCCTGAAATAATTGGTACCATAATAACTATGCATCGCCTTCAAGGTGGTAGGCTGCTAAGGGTAGCCTCTCGTCCTCGTTAGTGCCATGGAATTCAAAAAATTGCTCGACGTGACATATCCAACTCTTCGAATCCTCATTATCACAATATTATGGAATGTCCAGTTTAGCCACGCACCTTAGGGGTCGTGGATCCACTGGTGCCTGAACTGATCTGAGTAATTTGTGGCCCTCCATTGTGATTATTAGACCTGCTTCGAGTGTTAGTTCGATGACTATCAATCAATTGATCAAACTTAGAATTCATGGTTACAAAAAGCTCCCGCATCTCTAGTGTTTTAGAATCAAGTTTAGTCTCCAATCGTTCCAACAGACCGTGTAACAAAATCTTGGACAGGAAAGTTGGCAGAATGAGTCGCCTGTGACTTCCCTACATAGAGGCCTTTAGAGGGACCTGATCAAAACACAAGTGTTGATTTTACTGAATAGTTCGCAGCTTTTTTTCATAACATAACAACCTTTAAATAGAGAAACTTTTACAGTATTGTATCAAAAGATTAGGGTTGAGTCATCAATCACACAAGATACTCTTATTGAAATATAAAACCTAATAGGACTAGGGCTCATGCCAACTTATTTTGGATGGAAACAAGACTCTTAAATGGAAATAACATAAAGAGAAAACCTAAATAAAGAGACCTGCGTGGCTACAACTCTTAAGATGGAAAGAGGTAATTATAACTCTTACAAATATTAAAAAGACTAACACTACTAACACTTATGCAGAGACTTTTTCCAAACTCCATAATCCCACCAAGTTTAACACTAAAGTTCTCAGTTTCACAACTCCATGTACTTATTTCATGATTAAAAAAAAAAATTGTACTTATTTCATGCCCTTTTTTCTTTTTTCTTTTTCCTATTGATCTTAACAAGGCATAAAGTTGCTCACAGACTTAGATACACAGTAGGTAAATAGGTCATCGATCCACCTAAGTATATCTAGTTCAACTTCTATGCCCTTTTTCTTTTATCTTTTTCCTATTGATCTCAACAAGCCATAAAGTTGTTCACATATATAGATACACATAGGTAAATAGGTCATCACCATAAGTAGCCAGTTCAACACTCTCATCAGTGGAGAACTTTACAAGACTTCTCAAATGTAAGTAGAAAAATAAATAAATAAATAACCGATATTGTGTGGGAATCTGATAAGGTTCCAACCAAATTGCACTGAGAAGAAGAAACTGTACGTATTGATCATGGCTTATTGTCTTCAGAAGACATGAAGGGACTTCCTAAAGCTGATGAGAGATGACATGGAAATGAGGTAGAATTCAGTCGCTTCATAGCTAGCCTGCTAGCGCATGCAATAATATCAAAGGGTCGTTGTTGGTGATCACTAAAACAAAACCCTAGAGAAGCACATGTTTCTCAAACCGGTTATATGGGCAGACCCATCTCTGCATATTTGCCACGTACGTGAAAATGGTGGCTCTTACAATATATTCCACCCACATACATATAGTGGGGAATAACGTATAGGTTGGCTCTCCAACATTTCCTTTTTGAACAAAACGAAACCCTAAAAAAGTCTTCATTTTTCTTTTTCTTTTTTTCATTTTTTTTTTCAAATAATACAGCACTGAGCACCAGTCAAATTTACAATTATACAAGGATTTTTATGACAGAAACATCAATATGTGGCTAATATATCCCATGTTGATGTCGGTCTCCACAAACAAGCTTCTTTTGAAGTAGACATGGGATATATATATAGACTATAGATATAGTTGAAAGATTTTCTACTGTAATGCTTTCTACAATCATATATAAGGATCTTATAAAATGATTACATTTCCATTATGCTGCTATCTTCAACTTTAAGTGTTTATAGTTGATAGTTATTTGTTAGTGTATCCAGGGATTACTCCAAGGAGGCTAAGGGAGGTGTGGGGGGGCCAAAATATTTCCCCTCGAGCCCCCATAGATTTTGAAAAAGAAAAAAATGGTGATGTAATATGTCAAAGTCTTTTGAAACTCTCTCTCCCAAAAGGTGGTGTGATGGCGTCAGTCTGTTAAATTTGGTCATCCACTTGAGGGAGAGTGACTCACCTCCAATTCAAGCTCCTCTCCCATCATCTTCCATTTTTTAACTCAATGAAACCCATGTGTTAAAAGTGAATCCAACCCACCTCTCCTCTCTCTTTCTCTTGTGGCGGCCGCAATATTCCTCCTCCTCCTAAAGGGTGGTTTACAAGTTTTCTAAAACATAAAAAGAACTGTTACACAAACTCTTAACGTGACGTACAGTTGCAAAAAAAGAGTAAACAGATATGTATGATGCGATTACAAAACTTTATATATAAAAAAATTAAAGTTGATATGGCGACTGTCACATTAGACAATAAGCATTTTAGAATATAAAAGAAGAATTCGTGATGGATTAGTATTAGATAATGGAATGTTTAGAAAGGGAAAGAAGTTGTTGCCCACAAGAAACAAAAAGTAAAGCTGAAAGCGCCTTCTAAGTATTCCCAACACTCGCACACAAATCTCATTACCATTTGTACAGTGAAACCCATGATAGCAAACTGGTGCGATATGAAAACAACATAAAAGGTTTCTTAATTGATTGAACTTTTTGTCAGTTTAGATCTTGTTGAAATTATTCTTTGTGTTTCTCTATTGCTTGTTCCTTGACTAGTTAATAGTATATTTATATACTATATGCTATATTATAATATTCTTAATTACATATTATATTAGACTTACTCCACATATAGTATACTACATATACTATAGTAGAGATTTAAGTTTTTCAAAAAATTTACTTGCTGTCTGATATATGTGGAGTAAAGCTGGAAAATCGAAGGTTTATTTTTTAAAAGTCATAAATTAGATAGAACATATGTCATAATTTTATTGGCTTTGATGTGGCACATTAACAAAATTTATTAAGTGGAATTTGACTGTAAAGAGATTTTTTTTTTTTTTTTTTTTTTAAAAAATACCTTATAAACTTCTAAGTTCATTTTATATAGCTAATTGTAAATCAAGTAAATTACATAGGCTAATTTTACATTTTTTCTTAATTTTTAGACAAGGCCGGGATATATAGTATTACATAAAGTGTATGTGTGTGTGTATATATATATATATATATATAAACTTGAAAAATTAGTCATAAATCAATTGTTAGAAGATAATTTTTACATATTTTATTTCAGAATCATGTATGTTCCCTCTTAAATAAACTTAGAAGCATGTGAAAGGGAAATTTATGATAAGATAAACGTAGCCAAGGATTTATTATTTTTATTTTTTATTTACATGTCCACATAAGAGGGGGAGGGGGGGATTCGAAGTAGTGAACCCCGCTTTATTAGGGGTGGTCTCCAGCCGATTGAGTTAGCTCTTGAGGACAAGTGCCAAGGATATTAGTAAATGATTAAGTTTAAATCCTTCTCTTTGGAAGGGGGATTAGATGTAAGATGTGGAGATGAAACTACGCATAGGAATTTGTAAGTTAAATTGTCATGGCACTCATGGAATAAGATCATCATCTCAATTTTAAGTAAAATAGAGATAATCCATTTGATTTTATTTTGCAGCATCTAACAGTATACATAGGCTAACGATATTCATGAATTTAAATGATGTGGCAACATATTCACCATGTAGCAATATATACATCATTAGATCTGTAATATCTAATCTAGACCATAAAATAGATTATCTCTATTTCACCTCATCTCCCAAACTTTGCCTTATATAAAAGGTAATTATGTATATAATGATCTGAATAACAGTTTTCACTGTTCCTGAAGTAAACCAACACTGAATAGTGGGTAGAGATATATGCACCAACTTGAGCCTATTTGCAAATGCAGTTTTAAGAAGAAAAAGAAAGGAAAGGGGGAAAAAAAAAAACTATACCATATTGTTTATCAAATAAATGCTGCCCAACTTTAGCATCTTTCCTATGATCCTGTTGCAGTAACAACCATAGATTAGAAAGTGTGGGTTTTCCTAAGTCTCACCAGGGAAACATCATCCTGGAAATAGGGGTAAGAAATAGGAATGAAAATCTCTTCTTATTGGATCCGGATCCCCTCCCATTACTAAAAAATATGAGTTTCTCATATTTTTGATCTTAGCCGTCAATTTGCATCCAAGGGTCTAAGCTATGCCACATGTCCACTTGTATCAAAACCATAAAAACAAACACTTAATTATATCAAATTTGAATTAAAAAATTAATTAATTTTTTTTAAAAAAAACAACTTAGGCGGAGAAACCACCCAAGGGAGGTGGCTGGGGCGGCTACTCGGCCACCCCAGGGGTGGTTTGGATGGCGCGCAGCCACCCCTTGGGTGGCTGGGCGGCTGGGGTGGCCGTGCCGCCACTCCCACAAGACCTAGGGGTGGCGCGCGGCCACCCCCAGATCTGATGGGAGTGGCCGCGCTGTCACCCCATGGCCTAGGGGTGGCCGTGCCGCCACTCCCATAAGACCTGGGGGTGGCTGCCCATGGCGGAATCAAATATTCATAAAGTCAAAATTTCAGATAAAGGTGATAAACACCTGGAACAGCAATCAACAAATCTGCATGATCGAGTTGGGAGGCCACACTGACCAACATCTTGAGAGAGAGAGAGAGAGAGAGAGAGAGAGAAAACCATTCAGTAGTTATTTTAACAATGACCAACATCATTTTGTTGTGAACCCACTATAATGAGCATCTTTCCGTACTGCAGAGCAGCCCATAGAAAAATGTAAAAAACAATTCTGCAAAGCTTCCCCATTTTTAAATACTAGCCACGCCCCTCCACCTCAATCCCCACCGTTCGATCCATTTACCCCTTGCCCCTTATGTCCTTATCATCCGTCGCTTTCATAGAGAAAGAACCATTCAGTAGCTGTTTTAACAATGACCAACATCATTTTGTTGTGAACCCACAATAATGAGTATTTCGTATTGTAGAGCAGTCCATAGAAAAATGTAAAAAACAATTATGCAAAGGTTACACCTTTGGATGCAACTAAGGGCTAGGATTTGAAATATGAGAAACTCATATTTTTGAGTAATGGGAGAGGATCCGAATCCCTTGTTATTAGATTGTTCGAGCAGCTTAGAAGAAGGGGATGAAGAAGGGGGATGCATGAGCCACCTACCCCTGAGAACCTAATGTTCGAGCAGCTTAGAAGAAGGGGATGAAGAAGGGGGATGCATGAGCCACCTACCCCTGAGAACCTAAGGTACGAGATCTACTAGAACTAAAACAAGTAGATCCTACAACCCTCTCTCTTAGGCTACCTCTTATAACAGAATCCTAATCTGAAGAAAAAATAGCCGCGTTAAAACTATTAAACTATTGCTTTAGTGTCTGCGATTCTCCCCACATATAATTCGCACACACGCAAGCATTTTAAATTCCCAAATATTTTCCCACAAATGTCATAGAAAATTCATTCTTGTAAGTTGTTACAATTGAGGAACAGAGATCATACGTATAAATACAACTTTTTGCCAAGCGGATAAATCATGTGTTGAATGCAGCACATATTGACAGAATAATCAGCAATATTGCATAAATCCTGAGAAACATAATCTTGCCAGTCGTTTACATTAAGAAATAGTAATTGTCAATCGAGTATCTCATCGTACAAATGAGAAAATACACACTTGCTCAACTCATAGTTTACCTATTTTCTGCTTATTTAAGCAACTTGGGGCTTATTTACCTATAACCCTTGAAGTCACAATACAAAATCTGATCACAATATGCCCTAACTTTTAATATCTATTCACTTCAGACCCTTGGAGTTTTTCACCATGATGCAACACTTGGAGATGGCTTCAACTTCTTTGGTGGTGGGTTTCCTCCAGAAATCAGCACATATGAATAGAAGCAAAGCATTGCAGCACTTTGGAGGACCAAAAAACAGAATACAAAGGAGTCAAACCAGATTAAAGAAAGTAAACTCTCCTGTCAAGTAAATTAGAAGAAAATAAAGGAAAAAAAGCATTAGCAGTCAGATAAGGCAATACCTAATAACAGCGTAAAAACCTGTTGGAAATACTTTCTTTGTCTGCACCAACAGTACCATCATAAAGTTAGAAAGATCAGATCAATGGGTCAATGAGTAAAAATAATTTTCTGCTTGATGTATTACCAATGAATAAGCCTGAAAGTTCTTCCAAAGAAGAAGAGCCGACAGTACTGCAAATTTTAGAAGTATACAAATAATTAGTATAGGATGATCTCCTAAAAAGAGAGGTAAATCTGTAACTTAAATCTAACACTAACAAAAGATATTGAAGGAATCAAAATGTCTCAAGTGAGATTAAATCAGAACCTGCTTGTCCTAGAATGAAAGGTAAACTGGATTTTCCTTGCCTCCAGATCTTTAAGCTAAAGATGCTGAGAGCTAGCAAAGCACCTCCGTAGAGCACACCAGTAGTCAGGGTTGCAGGATTTCTTGAGAAAACAAAACCAAGAAGTCCACCACTTAAAACAAGTCCACCTGTAACAAGTTATGAGTTAAAAGTTTGCACAAGTCAGTCTTCATTTAAGAAAAAAGCAACATTAATTTTCCTGAAGGGAAAAAAAAAAGGGCATGTACTTGTTCAGTTAGCATATATAGTTATCACTAGCAATTTGGACAGAAGTGCTGTGCAAACCAACTTGCATGAAGACATGTGGTCCAACAGATTTGACTGTAATAACAATCATAACAACTTCAATTATAGGACTACTTTGGCCAAGAGACCAACCTCGAACAGGTTGTGACCTAAAAATGCATTTCCCCTTGTTCATCCGATCATTGTCTTTCATGTATCAAAAATTGGTCATGGTCTACCATGGGCATCTTTTTTTCTTTTGGGGGGGCACATTTAAAGTGGTGTAACAAAATTTTAACTTCCTCCTAACATCAAAGCATGACATTTTAACCAAAATGCACGACTATTAACTTATTTGTAATTCTCAAACTTTGAGCACTTTAAAGTAATGTAATTCTAAGGGAAAAGTAGTACAAAATAATAATAATAATAATAATAATACAAATACTGTTTTGAAGACCAGTAAATTAAGAATCTTTCTTTCTTTCTCTGCACTCTCTCTCTCTCTCCTCTGGGGGGAAAATAATCAAAATGAGAGAATAACCTAGTTTGATCAATTGAAACTTGCTTCGATAGATTGAAAAATGCCATGCCCATTTAATGCATGTCATTTCTCACCTACTTGCATGCTGCTTTGCATTTCGATCTATCGAAACTCACAAGATCTAATGACAGCCGTTTGATCTCGCCTACCAATTTCACATCATTCTAACAACTTTAATTCTGATTGATTGAAACCCTACTTCGATCAATCGAAGTGCGTCATATGGGTCACTTCTCACCTACTCGCATAGGTGATTCTACCACGTGTAGATTCCATTTCACTCGTTCAAAACCCTACTTCGATCAATCGAGGTAGACTACATCAAACTCACAAATTGCTCAATTACCACATCATTCTTTCTATGAGCGCCACAGGTATGATCAATCAAACTTCAACTTCAATCAATCGAAGTCTGCCTATCAAGTGATATTCAGTCAACCGTCCCATTTCCTTAACCCAAAATCGAACACCTATAATCCAACTCTTATTTCTAAATCATCTAGAACCCAAAACAACTCCCGGAAATGTTTCTTAGTACGCGACAAACCCTCCAACATCTTAAAGCCTTCTTGAAAATCTAAAACCTAGAATAACATCCTTTATCGATTACCCCACTTATTTCCATGATTTGGCTAACATCCTCCATAATCAAAGTTAAATCCTATAAAACATATTTTACGTTGATAGTATATACCTCAATTACCTCAAGGTTCCTTTCCCTAACATTACAATCCCAACTTTAAAATTAACTCCTTATATTTCTCCAAAACTAATTATTTCACCCATAAAATATTACAAATCCGCCTCATTCTCAAATTAATACTTCCTTAATTCATGGAATAAAATTTGGGGTGTTACAATATCAGTCAAATTAAACATACAAAATGTTCTTAGGCATAGAATATTCAGCTTATGACTATAATTTTTTATTTTTTTTTTGATAAGTAGCTTATGACTAGTAATTACTCTACAAATAGATCTTGAAGCAAATGCCTAGTGGGTCAACCTCCTCCAATTCATGGTCCAAAAGATGAAGAGCATAACTTGTACCTTGAGGGCTTGCATTTCAGTTTCCACACAAGTATATTCAGTCATTAAAATCCAATAGTGACATTCAGGATCACTTGATCAAGGGTGTGAGAACATTGACCAAGCATATTTTGCGAACCATTTCCGAAATAGAGTTGAAAATAACTTAAATTAAACAAGGACGTAATATTTCACAGCTGTTATATCACTCATGTCACACCCACAGGGCTACCTACAAAGAACAAGCACTTTTAGGCAATATTCTAATTGAAATCACTAAGCTATAACTTGAAAGGTTTTTACCCAAAGATCTCTGCTTTGTCTTCTGGTCCTTGCACTGGATTAAAGATGTTAAGCAGTTTTCACCACTTTCATTTTTTATTTTTTAATAAAAGGGAGGGGGGCAACACAAGGACTTCCCAAGTGGTCATCCAAGTTTTCTTGACAAGCAGTTCGCCATACCTCTCCAAGTTTCCATTTTAGTTGTAAATTTATAATACTCTCTTTTAATTGAAATAAGCAGCAATATCTATTTCCCTTATGTTATAATTCAATCAAGTCCCTCAATATGCAAATCGGATTAAAATGGAAGATGGAAACAAATTATAAATCACAGCATAAGCACTTCTCCCTCCACTTGATCCTACAACTTAAATATGAAGTTTAATTCATCTTCTTTTTTCTTTTCATAACTAACAATATTCATTCAGTGCAAAAAAAGGGTGTCGTGCTTAATAGATGGGAAGCATACAAAAGATACGCAAGAGAAAAATTAAACAAAAGAATATGCCTATGATCTAAAACAAAGATCCAAAACTCAAAGAAAGATACTTAAGCCAAACCCTCTATTTGCTTTGAATCTATGTCTCTCTTAACATGCTTTTGTGGACATCTCTACAACTTTACAAAGATGTAGTAGCTAAGGTCAATTCAAGTTTACGTGCTTAGCGTGTTTAAGTGCATGTTAAGGTCTTACATTAGACTGCATAAGAACTAAAATTTTGAAGCAACTTAACAAATCAAGTCAACAAAACACCGTAAATGAGAGAGAGAACTGAATGCCAATATTTAGAATGTTATTATTGACATACTTATCAAAAAGAATTTTATCATTGACATAAATACGTGTATTGAGTGTGATTAACTAACTATGGGTGGATCTCATATAAATAACACATATTTTGTCTAAAGTATTGGAATAGAGGATCAAATTAATCCATCCATTCCTTTTATTTATTTATTTAATAAGTAGATCAACTTAACATGTCCAGCAAAATCATTGCCCAACAAACCCTTAAATAGATTTTGTGTTTTATTCATTAACTTGGAAATAGTTTGACACATCAAGTGGCAAGATAAAAGTGAGGATTCTTGTATACTCTTCATGTATGGGGGCTTTGCCTTTTTCTTTCGATAAAATTATTATTCATCAAAAGAATAAAAGTGAGTATTATCTACCAAGTCTCTTTGATGCAGCAAAGTGAACAATATAGGTGTTTACCAAATCGGTGCACACTCACCAAAGGGAATGCCAAAACAAAAATCATGGATTTTTGCTGCTCGTTTTGGCTGAATGATACCGTTTTCCTGCACTAGCTCATCCACTCCCAACTTTCCAGCAGCATTTTCTACTAAATCCGGATGTGACTTTCCGACACCCAATTCTGATGCATCATACCTCAGAGTAGTCTTGACGTCAGAACCGGAAGCATCTGTCCCACGCCCATCAAGGCTCATAAAAACTGTAAACTAGATAACACAAGTCCTTTAGATTGCACGACCACATTTAGTCCTCCCATGAGACAGTTTCATATTAATCATTAATGGCAAGACAATTGCGCACAAGTACACATAAAAACCAGTCCAACCGGTTAGCAAAACCAATCAATCGAATTAGCGCAACAAAAATGAAACCAAAGGACACCACATCAAGCACTACCGGGAAAACAAAATTCACAATTACAAACATCTTTGAGCAACCAAGGCACAAACGAGCTTTCCCAAATGAGAAATGCTTGGAAATCCTACAAACGACGCCGTATTGACCCCAAATTGGCTCATTCACTGGCGAATTACGAGGGGGGGTTTCTCAATAACATAACCACGGCAACACAAAAAAATCAAAATTCAATCTTTTTCACTTTCTCATATCTCCCATTTCTTTCATTTTGTTACTTGCCTCAATTTTATGGGTGCTGGGGGCTTAGCGAAGTACCTTATTAGAGCAGCGCAGCGATGGGCTTGCAAGTGATAGCCTCCTCCGTAGGCTCACACCGCCGTTCACTGCAGCGAAGCACGAGAGCTGAGAGATCGTCGCGGCCATTGCTGATATCTCCGTGTGCTTGTACTTGATCGCGCGCGCAAGCGAGAGAGAGAGCGAAGGATTCTGACTTGTGAATATGAAATTTTGTTTTGTTTATTAAATACTGAAGCTTCGTGCAGTGATTCACACACTTTTGGTCAAATATATTAAGATTCGTGCAATAAAGGATGCCGGTGTTGAGTGAACGGAGGACTTTCACCTATTCCGACACGTGTTCAAATTGCTTGGACTCGGACCCTATCTGTTCGGACCCTCCAAATAATAGCTTTTAGATCCGTTGTATTTGGGCCGCCCAAACACTTGCCCTAATAAGTAGGGCCCTTTCCTATGCTCAACAGTCAACACACATGAATTTGGCTTAAATATTATTAAAAAAATCACAAATATAATTTGAACCGTTAAAAAATTACCTATAATTCTTTTATAAATTCTTGACACTCGCTAGTATATGATTGAGATCAGCTTACAATTTTTTTTTTTTTTAATACACTTCAATCACATGTTATATATATATATATATAAAGTTATAATTTCTTTAAAAAAAAAAAAGTTATAAAAGTTACTCTTGAGGGAGACTAATTACTCACAATTTTGGCTATCAAAAAGCCCCATTTGTTCATTGAATGGGCATTCGCTTGAATCACTAACATTGTTTCGGACATCAACTAGCATTAAACTTAATTTTAGATTTGGACCGTTTTGAAGATCTCTAAATATGTTAATTATTAAGCACATCAAGTCATTAAGTGTGCCGTTTTTCACTTTGTGTTCATAAACATTCCCACTAATTTTCTTTTTGTCCTTGGTAGCGAAAAAAGATCCTCATTTGTAATTTTCCTTCTTCTTCTTTTTTTTCTTTTCTTTTTTTTTGTTTTTTTGTTTGAATAGAAGAAAAAAACAAATCAAGAGGTCAAAAGCTAATAACGAGGTACATAGGGGCACCACTGCAAAAGCACAACAACGACAAGACGTGGACAATCTACAAGAGCGGACAAACTAGTGCGAGGCGACAACAAAACAAAAAATGGCGCGTCTTCCTCGCATCTCAAAAACCCTAAGATTATAAACTCTGTTTTTTTTTTTTTTTCTTTTTTTGAATGTTTACCTTAAACCCTTGAGTCAAAATATTCAGAGAAAAAATCTCTACAAAAGATGGGTATCGTTACGCCTTCACTTGTACGCTCTCTTCGCCTCAACGTGTTCGGAAGACCTCGCCTCTCCTCTCTAGTCTACCCTCTCTACCAGGTCACTATTCCCTCTCTTTTTTTTATTCACTATTCTCTCTCTCCTTTTTTTTTTTTTTTAAAAAAAAAAAAATTTTGCATTTTTGGTTGATTCTGTATTTTATAGGGATACACTTCTGGCATTTTGTAAATTTGTTGGTTCTGTTGCTGCAGAAGTATTTTGGATACTTTGTAATGATTCCAGTATATACTTGCATGAGTATGAAATTATAAAGAAGGAAAAAAAAAAAAAAAAGCAGCTTGTGTGCAGGGCAGTGACATATGGAACTCTTCTTCCTTTTGCTTAGCTTGATGCACATGCAAAAGAAGAAAAAAATGCCCTTGTATAGGTACTGTAATTATAGGAAAAGAAGATATCAATTACAAACTAAGGGTGTCTCAGAGTAAGTAAAATTGTACTCAGATTATACGGGTGATGAATACCTTGAGATTGGAGGATCATGATCCATTGCTGATGATGAGACGCAAATGCTGATGATGGATAGAAAAAGATTACGAGGGTTAGAAATTGAATGAAAATATAATGTTTTTCAGAGACCTTGTAAATTTATGGGATTATGGGTGCAAGAAACATTTGATTAGGTGGAATATTAACTTTCTCATAGCGGCTCATGATTGGGAGATTAATCACTTTAACTCACTTTTCACCTTATTGTATTCCTTTAGAGTGAGACAAGATGGTGAGGACAGACTTCGTTGGATTCCTTCCAAGATAGGGTTGTTTGATGTTAAATCAATGTTTTTTCTTTTTTTCTTTTTTTCTTTTTTAATTTTTTTTTAAATTTTTTTATACAAGTAAAAATGTAAAAAAAATGAAAGAATAGAAAATGGAAGCAAAATCTTACTATAGGGTTCTTGTTCCCATGATATCACTCATTTCTTTTGGAGGATTATTCGGTAGAATAAGGCTCCCTTGAAAGTAGCTTTCTTTGCGTGGTTGGCCATCCTAGGGAAAATCCTCACCATGGATAATTTAAGAAAATGACATATTATTGTGGTTGAATGGTGTTGCATGTGTAAGAAGAATGAGGAGTCAGTAGACCATCTTCTACTCTATTGTGAGATTGCAAGTGCTCTTTGGCATACTATCTTTAGCAGTGTAGGGTTGGTTTGAGTTATGCCTAGAAGGGTGGTAGATCTCTTTACCTGTTGGAGAGTGCCAAGGGTTAGATCTCATCTTGATGCAGTCTGGAAGATGATTCCACCTTGCCTAATGTGATGTCTATGGAGGAAATTTAAAGAAATAGTCTGAGTTTTTAAGGACCGCGATGTTATAATATAAATTAAATAATTAAATTCATCTTTTCCTACCAGTTTAAACTTTTAAGATAAATTATGATTCAATAGGGTATCAAAGCCAGAGGTCATGAGTTTGAACCCGGACTCCACAATTTGCTTCCAATTTCAATTAAATATTTCATGTGTTAGGCCTTACTTATTAAGGGTGAGTTTGAATCCACACTTGAGGGGGAGTCTTAGAATATAAATTAAATATTAAAATTCATCCCTTCTTATTAACTTAAGCTTTTGGGATAAGTAGTGATTTAACTGACTTTAGTAGAATTAAATGATTTATTTATTCTTTAAGATTCTCTTTCTTTTGGCTCCTGCCTCAAATTGTAGTTTTTTTCTTCTTCTTTTTTCATGCTTTAGATCTCTTCTCCATTACTTGCTTGGCTTTAAATATTGGCTGTTAAATTTTTTGGTAAAAAAACTATATGAAGACTTGAAGTTGAAATGATGGATGAACAAAAATCATGGTTGAGGA
>NC_081549.1:3878607-3892315 GCF_901000735.1 Corylus avellana | reverse complement strand
GTAAAACATGATCGAACAAAGCACATTGAAATTGATAGACACTTCATCAAAGAAAAGTTGGAGAGCGGATTGATTTGTACACCTTATGTGTCTACACATGGCCAACTTGCTGATGTACTTACCAAGGGTTTAAGTAGTTCAGTGTTTCAGAGTATTGTATCCAAGCTGGGAATGGAAAATGCCTATTCACCAGCTTGAGGGGGAGTGTGGGAAAACGTGTTTAATGACTTGTATTCTATATTTGTATAGTTAGCTATTTTAGGAAATTATGTAACAGCCTGTATTCCTAGAATTAGGCTGATTTGGTTAGTGTCCTATTATATCCCATAAATCATGGGATTTGAAATAACTTAGTTTTCCTTTTCTGCTGCTAGGGTTGATGTATATAGCTAACGTTTTGTGTATTATTCAAATAAATGAAGAATCAGTTTTTGTCTTTCTCAGTTTCTGTCAAATACCTCCATTGTGGTCACCATTTGGACAACCGGTTTCAAAAGAGAGGGGGCATATCTTGTTGCATCAAAGGAAGAACTTCAAAGGAGCCTTAGTCTGCCACATACTCTTCCAAGGGAAGCGGCATCCTTTTCTACAAACCAGTGAGCAATAGAAAGATTTAACCTTAAACAACCCTCTTTTGGAGGGGACCCACCACAACTTATCTTCCCATCCTCGCCGCACTCTAGCTGAGTACAACACCTGGAAAAAAGAAGCAAAGACATTCATCTCCCAATCATGAGCTGCTCTAGCGAAGCTTACAGCCCACTGGTTGGAACCACCATAAAACTCCAAGTGAGCCGCAACATAGGCATCCTTTGTATGAGCAATACCAAATAAAACTGGAAAAGCCTTCTTACGAGTTACATCCCCATACCACTGATCATGCCAAAATCTAATCATAGAGCCATCACCCACCTCAAATTTGGTATGATGTGAAAATTTCCTCCAACCTTTCCTAATATTCTTCCATAACCCCGCCCCGAACACTCCAAAAGGCTTAAATGAACACCACCCGCCCCATGAACTGCCAAATTTAGAGTCCATCGCCACTATCCACTAAGCTTCTCTCTCAAGCCCATAGCGCCACAACCATTTATCTTAGAGAGCACGATTGAACACTAGCAAGTTCTAAATTGCCAATCCTCCCTTAGAGAGCAGCGACAAACCTTGGACTAGATAAGAGCAGCACTCCCAAGTAGATCATGACTTTTCAATACAAGGACATCTTGCCCATACCAAGGCAAAAGCCCATCACAACACAGTCCACAAATACAAACTCCCGACTAATACATTATCTGGTTGTGAGTTAGAAGTTAATCCTATTACTTCCTTTAGCATGTCACAATCTACGGTAGACGCTTAGGTATAGCTTGGGCTTTAGCTCTTGCTGCAACTTCCAAGCAGCAAACCCTTTTGTGCATATCGTACACCTCGTCCTCCAGCTTTGATGTCCTTTCATTGTTTGTCACCATTGGCTCTGATACCAATTGATTGAATCCAAATGAAATGAGCAAATTCGGGAATACCAATTGCCATAAAAGTTCCACTTAGGGTGGGAAGACACCTCAATACAGACTGTGTATAAAAAAGACCATGTTTATGAGGGTGGCACAAACTTGCTGGAGCTGACTACAGCTGCAGCAAGCAAATTAAACCTAGGAAAAGGAGAAAGCTGCAGCGAGGAGGACAAAGTGAAATAATACTTATTGTTTTTATTTTGTGGCTTTCAGTGGTTATAACTTTTTGCTTGAGGTAAACATTTTTGGTTCTTTCATCTGTTTGTAAAGGTAAATTCACTTTCACTTTAGGTCTTGAATCATTGGGCAAATTTTGGTTGGGAGAAAGACTTTAGGGCTGGGAAGCTTGGCATATATTATAGGAGGTACACTCTAGAAGACTGGTTTTTGTCACTTTCCATGCACTGTAGGCACTTCCTTAGTAGTTGTCAGATAGCATTTTATACATTTTAGATCTAGTTGTAGATCTTTATCTTTATTTATTTTTTATTTTTAAAAATTAAATGATGAGGAACCCCTTCAAAGCAGAGTTAATTCGTGCACCCACTTCTATCGAGTAAACCTCGGACCCATTTAAAGCACCCTCTCCATATGGATCGAGTAATACTTTGGCTTCGCCGATGAGCTGGCCCCCAAGGAATTTTTTGCACCCAAGAGAATTTGGATTTTAGACTTGGTGGAAATACTACCAAGACTAAGACCCTTACAACTTGAGCCAACCTCTTGGGGTTATAGATCTTTATCTATAACGATGCTTAAGGTCTGTTTTTTGTTGTCTCTAACATCCTTGGAGGGTTTCAGGGGTTATAGTGTTGTTAGCCATTCTTCTCTGGAGATCTGTTGATAAATTTCATGTTATATACCAATATAGGCTATACCCTGTCCTACCATGCCTTTTGCTTTCTACTTTATTCTGATTTCTCATTTAGATGATGCATTTTTGGCATTATTAGAGATTTGCTCATGGTCACTCTTCCACAAAAAACAAATGTTTGTTTCTTTCACTTTTCATGTTTGTTATATTTTTTTTATATATATTAAATGAGTATTATTGCTTTCATTGTTTTGTTGTTGCTCTGTAATCAATTTTCTTTTTCTTTTTCTACCAGAGTGGAAGAAAAGATGAGATTACCTCTATGTGCACGAACATCCATCGTATTTCGACTGTAGGTAGAGACCAGCTCATAATCTACCTCTCTATCCATACATGCATAAATGCACACCTATTCATGATCTATGCCCCTCCTTAATATCTGAAAATATGGTTTCTAATTTCTTTAGAAATTATTGTCTATTTATGTATGTGCGTATGGTGGGGCACACATGCATGCATGCTTGTGTTGTGTGTTTGTTTTGGGACATAAAACTAAGTTAAAACTTATATGGACTCTTATCACTTGCGTGCAGCTCCACCAATAACATAGGCATCATAAGTAGAAACATGTTTCCTACAGTGATATTATGCTAGATTTGAATACTATTGCATAAAGTTATAGCTCCCAATAAATGTTGCCTTGAATATAATATTGGCAGATGCAATTGATGATTGTTAAATAGAAGGTCCAGAAAGTTGGATTGGTTGTAATTTTTGAGAGAATGATTTTGCTTTACTATGTCCATAATTATAAGCTACAGTTTGCTGCTATTATAAGCGCATGCTAGTGAACGGTCCAACTATCATTGGTTCTCCCAATTCAATTAAGCCTTTATACCAACTAGTTGGGGTTGGCTATATGGATCCCTAGTTTTCTCTCTAACAATCATGTTTTTCCCTATAACTTCTACCAACATTGTTTTACTTTTTTTTTTCCTCACTTTTTGCAGCACATTGATGTAATCACTGTTCTTCCCATCACATTTGTGGGCCTCCATTGCATATGCCATACCATCTTAAATGATTCTTCTCATTTTATCTTCAATTGGTACCATTCCACCTTCTCAAGAATATCTACATCCCTCAGTCTATCATTCCTAGTGTTGCACACATCTATCTTAACATCTAACAATTGATTGGTTAGTCTATCAAATAACTTCTGTTGATAGATGGCCTTAAAGAATAAGCTAGAAATAGGAAAGAATAATCTCCTCATACATCCATCTACCTTTCGAATATGGTTTGCTATTGCCAATACAACTTTTAGTAATTTATCACTTTTTTCTTGTCTAGACCTTTAGTATCATGTACTGTTTCCTTATGTTGAAATGGCTGAGATTGCTAATTCTGGTGTAACTCATCAGATCTGGGTATAGTGTTAAAGGAAATTGTCTTTCTTGAGTCAATCAATGTGTAGCATTTAATGCCAGATCTGCCTTATCTTACATGTAGTTTCCTACTGCTGATGCCATTTACATTAATTTATTATCTTACTAGACTTCCTAGTGAATGTGTATTTAGTTGGTAGTGAAGGATTGAGTTGCTCTAATTTGTGAAATCTAATGTTTTCATATTCTCAGCTGAAGCTGAAGTTTCAGAGTTTGAATGTGATGAACTCCATGATGATGTCAAAGCATCAGAAAAAGACACTGCATTACGTCTAGCTCTCTCACAAGTTGCTAGTGATTTTGGTAGAGAATCTATGTTGTCATTGCAGAGGTTTTTTAGCACTAGACGTGCACCTGTGATATCTACTGGTTCATTAAAGCTTGACATAGCTCTTGGAGTTGGAGGATTACCAAAGGTGATTATTTGACACAGCAACATTTTCCTCTTTCCACATGTTTGTTATGAGAATATGTATTTATGCGCCCCTCACATGCTTGGGAAGTGAGTGATATATGCAAGAGGCACATGCAGATTCCTAGTGCATGGCACCATTATAGATGCGTGGTAAATGTATTGTGCTTGCCCTTTTATGGTACAGCTAGCCTTATATTGCTTTGTTTTTGACAAAGATACCCAGGTTAGTTGACCATTGCTACTGTCGATTTGGACTTCCTTGTACCCAGAGCATCACTATGCGGGTTTTGAATTAACAAGTTTTTTTTCCTCAACATTAGTTTAAATGAATAAATATGTGGATTGCAAGATGAATTTTTTTTAAAAAATTGTGGCCAGATTTTTTATGTTATAATTCCCTATTATTAGATATCTGAATGTTCTCTCTAAGTTGATGGGTATTAGACTCGATGAATTTAAAATGATGGTTTTGTTTAATTTTTCAGTTGAATAGAGTTGGGAACCATTACTCTGTAATTCCATAGTTATTGTAAACCACAACAGAAGAAATTCTGTTACTAAGTGAATGCTCAAGAGAATTTATATGAAGCGGCATATCATTGTGATTTATTGGTGTTGTTTGTGCAAGAAGAGTGGATTAACCGTTGACCATCTTTTACTCCATTGTGAGTGAGCTAGTGCTTTATGTAACTCTATTTTTGGATTGTTCGGCTTAGCGTGGGCCATGCCTCATCGAGTGAAATTTCCCCTTGCTTATTGGAGAGGGAAGTGTGGTAACCCATTGAGTGAAGCTCTTTGGAAGATGATTCCA
Organism: Corylus avellana; assembly: GCF_901000735.1. Lineage (NCBI taxonomy): Eukaryota > Viridiplantae > Streptophyta > Magnoliopsida > Fagales > Betulaceae > Corylus > Corylus avellana. The sequence goes on along the minus strand of NC_081549.1, from coordinate 3,887,313 downwards.
CTATGCTTGATGTGGTGCATTTGGTGAGAAAGAAATTACCAAAGCTTTGAAGATGGAGAAAAGATGGTGGTGGAGTTAAAAGCCTTTTTCTTTAACTCCCCTCATTTCATGGTTGCTTAGACCTGAATACTTCTTGGATATTAGTTAGCCTAAAGTCTACAATATAGTCTTGGATATTTGTTTCTCTTGTTTACTTCCCGTGTACCTGGATTGCGCTTTTCGCTTTTGATGATTTTTTGATTATGTATAAAAGAAAAAATATTAATTAGCCTAAAGCCAGTAAATGATCCCTTTTTTAGGTACTTTTTATCCTAGCCTTTTAATTTATTGTTTTTTTTTCTTAAATACCAGTTCTTGACAACAACCAAAGAGAGTTGTGACCCTATTTTTGAATTAAGGTGATTTTATTGGTGGGGAAAAAAAAAAGGAAAAGAGAAAGAAAACAAAGAAAAGAAAGATAAGTTTCTTTTATGTTTTTTGAGAGTGATGATTATATGTGGGATTTCTGTTTTAGTTCTGATTTGTACTATTCTTAATGCCAAACCAGAGATTTCAACGTATTCATTAACATGCATCTTGGACACATGTTGAAACTATGATTCAATATATGGTACTCCCTGTAAGTCCTTAATATCATGTTCAAGAAAATAACTCTTTTGACTCCTTGAGTTGGGTGCTTGTTTCTATCATGTTCAAGGTTTTGGGTACTTCCAATACGTCCTTAATATATGGTTGTTCATGTCAATCCTCAATATCATACTTATATTTGGTATTGAGTTAGTGCCTTTCTTCTTGCATGCTTGGTCAACCATGTTATTTGAAGTCTCTTATCTGTTAATTCATTAATTGAAAGAGGGGTTTTCACATTTCACACTTTTCATTTGCAGTATTTGCTTTGCTTTTACTTATATTCATATTGTTCATGATGTATGGCTTGGGCATTTACTGCTGCCACTTGCCATGCTTTTGAGTACTCAGCTGATGAGTGTTTTTAGATGAAACTTTGGAACTGCAGCCTATCAATGTATAAAAAAAATTAAATATGAATCAGTTACTTCTTGATGATTGTATGTGAGTAATTTGTTGTTGTAATGATTTTGATCTCAAGTTTAAGTTTAGCTTCAAAGAAATAGAACAGTGTCATTGCAGCTTTAATCTGCACTCTGCAGGGATGATTGTATGTGAGTAATTTGTTGTTGTAATGATTTTGATCTCAAGTTTAAGTTTAGCTTCAAAGAAATAGAACAGTGTCATTGCAGCTTTAATCTGCACTCTGCAGGGAAGAATTGTTGAAATTTATGGGCAAGAGGCTTCTGGAAAAACAACACTTGCCCTTCACATCATCAAGGAAGCTCAAAAGCTTGGAGGTGCATATGATTTTTTTCTCTGAGACCTTGTGATTGGAAGTGTTTTTTGTTGTCACTTCAATTAGTTTGGTTTGCTAAGGAAAGCAGGAAGATTCTTTTTAAGCCATTATTGACAAATCTGGATTAATTATTTTACATAGATGCCAAAACCCATGATTGTTCTTATATACAGTTATAACATTAATCAAAGCTAATTATAGATTCTTAGACAAAACTTTCGTGCGTATTTTGGTTATTGTTCAGGGATGTTTGAACCTCTTCCCACATAAGAGTTCAATGACTAAGGATTTTTTACATTTCTTCCACAATCTATACCTTTTACCTTTGTTTCTTCACTTATGGTGGCATTAAATAATCTTTTTGTAATAGATGACCCTCCCTTGCTTCTGTTATGCGATAAAAGTTTTAAGAACTCTTTTCATAATATGATTTTTTTATAAAAAAAAATCTTATATTCTATGATATGCAAAGACACTTAACCAACAATTCCCAGAACAGAAACTGGAAATTTTAGAAGTTTATTGAAAACATATGGTTGAATAATCAGTGTGACATTTTACAACCTGTCTTTATCCAACACCCTAAACGATTTGTCCTTTCCTCTCCCCAATCAGAACCACCATGTTCAACCGCCAGAGATCACACCACAGCCACTTAAATTTTTCTCCTTGTATAAAAAACACCCAAAAACAGCCGAAGAACCCAAAAAAGGCTTCCTTTATCAACTCGATTCAATGAAATGACCTAAATCTTTCTTACTCGACCCTTAGCTGATTGCGTTTGACAGACCATCCTGAAAAAAAGCCTCTTACGATTATAAACAGACTACAAGAGCTGCGGATGAGAGACCCATATTGAACCGATTGAAGAACTCGGGTGTTTTCTCTATGCTGACATCAACATCCGTGTGATTGACATCAGCAAACATATGACATAGTGTTTCCCTGTATTTTTCTGAATTACTTACTAGGATTTTAATTGCTCTGATACTAAGTTTAAACAGTATATTAAACTAAAAAGAGAGAAAAAGTGGGGCAGAGAAGAGAAGAGTCTGGAAAGAGAATGCCAATTTTTTCTTTTGATCAGTAATTGACACATATCATTAAAAGCGTAAGGCACCCTTAGGTACACAAAAAGATGTCTAAATTTTTGTATTAGAGCTATTTGGTAGTTATTTTTGGCGTTCTCTTTATACCCTGCCTAATATTTTCATTAGAGTAGTTATTGTTCTTTAGCCTGCTTTTTTACACTCTAATGTCTTTGCCTCACTGGATCATCTTTTGGCAGGTTATTGTGCATATCTTGATGTAGAAAATGCAATGGACCCCTCTCTCGCAGAATCAATGGGTGTAAACACGGAAAATCTTCTTATTTCACGGCCAAGTTCTGCTGAAAAATTGCTATCTGTGGTTAATACACTGACCAGAAGTGGAGCTGTAGATGTAATCGTGGTTGATAGTGTAAGTGATTATTTCTTATACTTGATTGTGGTGCGCAATATCTCCTGTTAACCTAGCAGTTTGTTGTTGTGTGGACCTTGGAGCCTATATTAGTACAACTATTTTTTTTTTTTTTTTAATTTCCTTTGTGGGGACTAATATCTTCATGCATTAATACTCTTCGGCTTGTTGGGTTTTTCAGGTAGCTGCCCTTGTTCCCCAATGTGAAATTGATCAAAAGATAGGTGGCACCACGGAAGATGTACAATCACGAATAATGACCCAGGCACTTAGAAAAATTAATTACTCGTTATGCCAATCTAAAACTCTTATTCTTTTCCTTAATCAGGTTGAAGACAATATTTTATGTCATTTTTTTGAACTTCTCTGTTTATGTGTCATACACTCTCTTATCAGTTATAGCTAGGAGTAATGTCATTTGTCTTCCATTATTATCTTTTATTTCCAGGTCCGATTAAGTCCAAGATCAGGGCGTATGGAGGAGGTCACATGTGGTGGAAATGCCTTGAAATTTTATGCAGCTGTACGACTGAAGATGATAAGAAAAGAATTGCTCAAGACTGAGGATAAGGTCATCTTCTGTCACTTTTGATAATGAGCATTGATAAGTGTTAAGATTAGTGTATTTCACCAAAAATTGACAGGTTTTTTATTCATACACTAGTATTTTTAAGAGTAAATACAATTTTCTAGATTTAGGACACCTTACACACCTTCTAGAATAAGGAAGTGTCTTTCTCTTTAACACTCCTTCTTAAGCTGGAGCTTATATATCATATAAACTCAACTTGTAACAAATAAACTCTTGTTGCCACAAAGACTTCATAAACACTCATCTGCCGGCTGAAATACCATCAAATTGGTTGAAAAAAATGAAGAACTGGTCAAAAACACCACTGAACTGGCTTTAAATCCACCAATACGGAAAAAAACGAACTGAACTCCCCAAAAAACTGTTAGAACTGACCGCAACAGCAATGAACCGGCTGAAAGATCACCAAACTGGATGAAAAACAATATGAACCAACTGGCCGAAAACCTGTCATGGCCAAGAAAGATGAGCATGGTCTATTGTATCTAAGATTACTATAGATGTTAGTTTTTGTTTCATTCTCTCTTTTAATTGATAGTCAGGATTTTGCCGTTTTTGGTTTATAATTTATTTCTCTTAGCACTTCTGTTTTTTCACTTTAATATTTTTTATTATAATCTAACGTACCCATTTCCTCTCCAGTCATTGAGGTTGTAATATATTTATTTATTTTTTCTATAAAAATATCTGACTTTTCAGGTAACTGGTCTTGTGGTTTGCGTGCAAGTGGTGAAAAATAGTCTGGCACCGTCGATGAAAATGGCCGAACTGGGGATACGGTTTGGGAGAGGGTTTTGCTGTGAGTCCGAGGCCTTGGAGTTGGCTTGTGAACATGGACTCATTGTCAAAGAAGGAAGTAACTACCTCATAGGAGGGAAAGTATTCAGTTACAAACATGAAGCTGAAAATTATCTGGCGGAAAATGTTGGAATCCTTGATAAGATGGTCATGATCTTAAGAAGACATTTGTTTGAAGGAGGGAGAAAATCATGTTAGATCCTTTAAATTGATGATTTATACTCTAATATGGTAGGTTAGATGCCGAAAAGGACCAGCAACTTTCCTAAACATGTGAGCGATCTGAAGGATCTTTGAACTTGAGATTACAAAGTGTCTTCCTCTTGGGGTAGAAAGGTTGCTCTTGATGTACATTAAGCATTTGAGGACCATAAATCTCAGAAGACAACCATAGGAGCTTGTATGGTTTGGTCTCTTTGGCTGTCTTGTGACTAAATGTGCTGTGGGTTAATGCTCCTATTCTTAGCTTGTTTATCTTGAAGAGTCAATGTAATAAGTCATAAAAGTTTTGTTGTAATATTATGTACATGGAAGAACAATGAAAACATCTTTGGTAGATTTTCAAAATTATGTATATTTAACTCTATGTTTAAGCTATTGTTTCTCTAGCAAAATACTTGTTTGATTTAATGAGAAGTTGTTAATAGTTAAATCATTTCTATTTGTTATTTTGGATGTAAAGATACAACCTAGAGAAAACAATAATTCCAAAACACTATACAAAATACTTGGTCATCTAGTTCAATGGCGTCAATTTGTCTCTTCCGATAAAAAATTTCGACCCATCCAAAAAATTAAATAAATAAAATCCTTAAAATCCTTCACTCCCACCGCTTGCCAAAACCGAGAGAAAAACAATCACAAAACCACCCCAAAAAACCCATCCCCAGCTGGCAATTACTGCGATTCAAAAGCCAAAAGAAAACAAAATACGACCCTCCATGCCTCTGGAAGTCAGTTTTGTTACGAGTACGAAAGAAAATATCGACGGTGTCTTTATTTGGCTCATAAGAAGAAAGAGAAAAAAAAAAAAAAAAAAAAAAAAAAAAAGTGCGAAAGAAGAGCTTCATGTGTGTTATGGAAGAGAAAGACAAAAGGAAAAGAAAAATAAGTGACCCATGAGCACCTCGTGGACTTCAAAGGGCATTTGTAGTTTTATTTATTTGTTATTGTTAATTGGTTTTCATTTAGATTAGTTTAGATTTTTTCCTTGAGGACAAGGAAAATGTAAGGAAAAGGGAACGATATGATCATAATTATTTGATATTATTTGATATTGTCCGATGTCATAGTAGAGTCCAATAATGAGTATATCTCTGTAAATTTTATAGTCCAATAAATAGTTATATTCATTCCTTATTAGAGTCGTCCAATTAGGTCTATTATGTAATCAATAGTATATTGTTTCTCTATTTAAAGGAGAATTATCAATAACAAAGTATGAGTTGATTATTGTTTTAAACTGTGTTTATGTATTATAATTTTCAATTGTGTTTACTTTATGTGGTCTTCTAGCTCTAGGAGAATCATTTATGGATTCTGTATGCTTGTGGTGAGCTCTAGAATTAGAAAAGTTATGGTTTTAGGAATTATCATGGTGAGGGAAATGCTTTAATGTTTGTAGAAAGAGTTGTTCGGGAAAGATAGAATGCTTCCTCAAGAAACATATCTGAGAATGTTTTATTGGCGCAAGAAATTGATAGAGATTATCACAAAGCTAAAGGGAATCCTAGGTGTACTTTGAAGATTGATCTTTTGAAGGCATATATGATTCTGTTAATTGGGATTTTATGATGCATAGCCTTCTTTGTTTTGGTTTCCCTGAGAAATTCCTTAGATGGATTAAGGAATGTATTACTTCTCCAAGGTTTTCCATTTGCCTGAATGGGACTTTGGTTGGTTATTTTAAGGGGAAGAAGGGGCTGAGGCAGGGGGATCCGTTATCTCCCTATCTCTTTGTTTTGGCTATAAAGGTGTTTGCTAGGATTATGGATGATCTTACTGTTGATGGTTCAAGTTTTAAGTTCCATTCTAAGTGCTTGAAGTTAAAACTCACACATTTGTGCTTTGCAGATGATCTTCTAATCTTTGCTCAGGCTAATTTGTGATCAATTCAGATTATTAAAGCTGCTTTGACTGAGTTTGAGATTTTGTCTGGTCTTAAAGCTAATCCTTCAAAAAGCTCTTTTTTTTGTTCTGGTGTTTCGGATAGAGTGAAGCAGCTTCTGCTGGATGAACTGAAGATGAATGCCGGGCTTCTTCCAATCAGGTACTTGGGGGTTCCTCTCATTTCCACTAGACTGTCTGCAACAGATTGTAGGGTTTTATTGGATAAAATAACAAGGTGCATTGACTCTTGGCTGTTTAGGAATCTTTCCTATGCAAGAAGACTTCAGCTGCTGTCATCTGTTCTATATAGTTTGCAGGTTTATTAGAATGGAATTTTTATTCTCCCTAAGTCTATCATTAAGGCTATTGAGCAAAAATTTAATAGGTTCCTCTGGAATGGAAAATCAGATGGTTCTGCCAAGGCAAAGGTCTCTTGGAAGGATGTGTGCTATCCTAAGAGGGAAGGAGGCTTGGGGTTAAAGAGTTTGGAAGTTTGGAACCAGACCTCTATTCTTAGACATGTTTAGCGCCTTTTTGCTAGGTCTGGTTCTATTTGGGTAGCTTGGGTGAGGGAAAACCTTCTGAAAAGAAAGAGCTTTTGGAGTGTTGGTAGGGGTGAAATTTAAAACCGTCTAACCGCAACCGCTAACCGCCTAGGTGGTTGCGGTTAGCGGTTAGTGGGTTTTGGAAATCCGCTAACCGCTACCCGCTAACAGTTTTTTAAAAAAAATATATAATATATATTTATATTATATATACATATATTTTATATAATAAATAACAATAAGTTGTGAGTTTATGAACTTTTTTTGGTTGATTGAAATGGGGCTTAAGCTTCAAGTTCAACCATGTTGGTTTTTTTGGTTGTTTGTGAGTTTATGAACTTGTTTGTGTTTTATTTTATTTCCATGGGTAAGTTTATGAACTTGCTTGTGAGTTTATGAACTTGTTTGAGTTTATGTATAAGACTACAAGTGAAGTGATGATTTTGTTGTAATTTTATTTGTATATTATATGATGTGTAGATTTGTAGAAGGTGACCAACAAGATTTTGGTATATAGCAATTTTTAATGCTAAAATGGCCATGAAAAGGGGGGGAAAAAAGTTTAAAATGAGCAAAAAAAATATTTAAAGTGAGCCAAAAACCGGTCCAAAACCGGCCCAAAACCGGTCCAAAACCAACCCAAAATCGGTCTAAAAAAAAAAGCCCAAAAAAGATCCCAAAAAAGCGGTTAGAAAAAAGCGGTTATCCCAAAGCGGTTAACCGCTAACCGAGCGGTTAACCGCCTAGGTGGTTAACAGCTACCCGGTTAGCGGAGGCGGTTAGTAAAAATTACTAACCGCCTAGGCGGTTGCGGTTAGTGGTTTTAGCCACTAACCGCTAACCGCAACCGCTATTTCACCCCTAAGTGTTGGTATCCCACAATCTTGCTCTTGGAGTTGGAGAAAAATATAAAAGCTGAGGGATGTTGCTAAAAGATTTTTAAAGTTTGAGGTAGGAAATGGAGAGAATATTCATATGTGGCTGGACCATTGGCACCCTTTTGGTATTCTTTTGGAGACTTTTGGTCAGAGGGTAGTCTATGATGCACATTGCAGTGTGGAGGCCAATTCTTAGAAAGAAGAAGGTGGAGATTGCATGGTGGAAACTGGTGTGGTTCCCTTTAGCCATACCTAAACAAGCATTCATTTTATGGCTTGTTATGCAAGATAGGCTTTTAACTGGGGATCGTTTGCTGAAGATGGGATATAAAGGAAATTGTAAGTGTCTTTTTTGCCACAATCAGATTGAAAGTAGAGAGCATCTATTCTTTGAATGCAGTTTTTGTTATCGTATCTAGAAGTTCTTTATGGGTAGATGCAGTGTGAACATCCCTTCTGTGAAATGGTATGAGATTATCCAAGTGGGAATCAGTCATTGGGGGAATAAAAATCTGAAAGGTCACCTATGCCGACTGGTGTTAGGATATGTTGTCTATCATCTTTGGCGCACTAGGAATGAAATTAAGCACTCTGGACATCCACTTACTGAAGATCAGCTGCTGAAGAGAATCCTTTGGGACGTAAGAGCTAGGATAATTGGGAAGGGTAACTTTCCTTAGACTAGAGATAATCTTCTTCTAGTGTCTTTATGGAATCTACCTGCAGATTTGTTGATATAAAATGTTTCTGCATGATGTGATTTTGTGGTGTTTTGTTGTTTAGTTTTGTTTCTGTAAGGCCTACTCTGGTTTGGGAGTTGTGGTTGGTTGTTTTTATGCAGGTTTTGTCTTTGCTTAGTTTAGGTGGAAAGGCCTCTGTGAGGCTTTGGTTTTGCTCTTTGCAAGGCTTGTAAATTGGTGCTACCTGGTGTTTTGGTTTTGAGCTTTAATGAAGTTT
>NC_081549.1:3829792-3878507 GCF_901000735.1 Corylus avellana | reverse complement strand
CTTTGAAAATAATCATAATCAAAACCACCCTGTTATTAATTAGCAAAAGAAAAAGTAAATATATAGTCTAATAATTATTCTAATTGAGAAAATGACAAAATTAAAAAATAGTTACCTCATCCCTATAATGTTCAATGACATTTTGAAGGTAAGATGGAATTAAAAGATTATCCACAATTTTCCCATAATCGGGTCTCATTCGCTTCCTCCGCGCAGTTTCCAATATAGTAGAATAGGGTGAGTTGTCTAGCACCCTTTGAACCCAGTTAACTAGCTTATAATACTTTTCATCCAAATTCACGTACTTATCAAAGTTTAATGAACTTTGCTTCCTGTATTTTGCTATCATCTTAATCATGTCAATATGTTGTTTTTTATCGTAAAAAAGTGGGTGAAGCAGTTGAAAATAGCTAGCTTCTTGAACATTGTTCAGTGAGGCAAATATTTCAGAGAAAAAAAGATGAAAGTCAATAGGAAGGGTTACTAATGAACGATAACGTCGATCTCTTCTCAAAAGACGACTCATCAGCATGCCGACAAGGAATCTAAAGTGAACAAGGTTGTGTCTAATACTGGCTTTGGCGCTAATACCAATGTCAGTGCCTCTTAGTGGTAAGAGGAAAAAATGAACAGTATTAACGGGTAAAACTATAAAAACCCTATTCACTAAATTCCCACAGAACTTATCAGCCCTGTGCAATCTCCTTAAATATATTGCTATATCCCTAAATACTTGTATTCCCCCAGATCCAAAACCAACTAGCTTGTTTCCATTTGCATTCCATAGCAATATTTTAGATGCAACTTGCATAAGTTGATTACTTCTGAGATGGTTTATCCAATCTCTAAAAGATTAGGAAAATAAAAAATAAAAAATAAAAACCAACAAAATAATAAAACTACATTAAGATTATTTTAAAATAAAATAAAAAATAAAATAAAATAAAAAACTACTTGAAAACAAAAAGAAAAACACAAGAAAACTAACCAATTGTCTCGTGTCAGATGACACTGATATAGTTGTTACACCTTGCAATGTAGGAAGAGAAATAATGAACTCTTGTAATTGACTCCGGAAGGTCAAGTAAAATGACAAATTTAACAAAACTATTTATCGCCATAGATAAGTGGATGTTGGCTGCTTGGTGGCTGAGGGTTGATGAATGGGATTGATTTTCAAAAGGGGGGAGGAGACTGGTTTTTAAAGGGGCTGGAGAAGAAGAGACTAGTTTTTGAGAAGGACAAGTACTTTTATGTTTAGTACTTTTAGAGACTTTTATGAGATCTCAAAAAAGTAATAAACCTAAAAGTACTAAAGTGCTGCTTTGAGTTCTCATATGTAAGTTTTTTTTTTTATTTGTTTCTGATTTGGTAATTTTTTTCCTTACTAATTTTTATTTTTCTATTTTCTTTTTTATTTTTTTATTATTTTTTTATTTTATATTCATATGGGAATTTCATAAATTTGTTGAAGAAGGAGATTAGCAACTTCCTTAAAATTATGGGAGTGGAATGCAACTGGCCAACTATTAGGAATCGTTCCTAATGGAAGGACCATGTTTTGAATGATAGCAAATAGACTTAGTTCCTTTCATCAGTGGTCATATTTTTATGGCGACTTGTATAAGAGAATGAGAGTATCTGTGACTCCTGAATTAAGTATTTCATTTCCCTTTGCTCTTATAATGAAAGAAAATCGATATGATAAGGGTTTGACCATTGATCTAGTCCACTTTCGTTACCTTGTATCTTTCTTACTGCAGACCACGAGAGTTAGGTTTTCTAAGCTAAATAAAAAAAATTATGAAGTAACAACTTTTTATGTGGTCCAATTTTTATTTTTATTTAAAAAAAAAAATGGTATTTTTCTTTAGAATAATGACAATTTTTTTTTTTTAAAAAAAAATACTAAATAAAAATAGGACCACAATTACTTCATATTTTTTTTTAATGACCACATAAAAGAAAAGTTAGGCTAAAATCACCTCTCAAAGTTGAGAAAATGACAAAATTAAAAAATAGTTACCTCATCCCTATAATGTTCAATGACATTTCGAAGGTAAGATAGAATTAAAAGATTATGCACAATTTTCCCATAATCGGGTCCCATTCGCTTCCTCCGCACAGTTTCCAATATAGTAGAATAAGGGAAGTTGTCTGGCACCCTTTGAACCCAGTTAACTAGCTTATAATAATTCTCATCCAAATTCACATACTTATCAAAGTTTAATGAACTTTGCTTTCTGTATTTTGCTATTATCTTAATCACGTCAATCTGTTGTTTTTTATCGTAAAAAAGTGGATGAAGCAGTTGAAAAGAGCTAGCTTCTTGAACATCGTTTCAATGAGGCAAATATTTCAGAGAAAAAAAGATGAAAGTCAATAGGAAGGGTTACTAATGAATGATAACGTCGATCTCTTCTCAAAAGACGACTCATCAGCATGCTGACAAGGAATCTAAAGTGAACAAGGTCGTGTCTAATATTGGCTTCGGTGCTAATACCAATGTCAGTGCCTCTTAGTGGCAAGTAGGAAAAAATTGAAAAATAAACAGTATTAGCGGATAAAACTATAAAAAACCCTATTCACTAAATTCCCACAGAACATATCAGCCTTGTGCAATCTCCTTAAATATATTGCTATATCCCTAAACACTTGTATTCCCCTAAATCCGAAACCAACTAGCTTGCTTCCATTTGCATTCCATAGCAGTATTTTAGATGCAACTCGCATAAGTTGATTACTTCTGAGATGGTTTATCCAATCTCTTAAAGATTAGGAAAATAAAAAAAAAAACCAACAAAATAATAAAACTACATTAAGATTATTTAAAAAAAAAAAAAAAAAAAAAAAAAAAAAAAAAAAAAAACAAGAAAACTAACCAATTGTCTCGTGTCAGATGGCACTGATATAGTAGTTACACCTTGAAATGTAAGAGGAGGAATAATGAACTCTTGTAATTGACCCTGGAAGGTCAGGTAAAATGACAAATTTAACAAAACTATATGTCGCCATAGATGAGTGGACGTTGGCTGCTTGGTGGCTGAGGGCTGATGAAGGGAATAATTTTCAAAAGGGGGAGGAGATTGGTTTTTGAAAGGGTTGGAGAAGAAGAGGCTGGTTTTTGAGAATGGCAGGTACTTTTATGTTTAGTACTTTTAGAGACTTTTATGAGATCTCAAAAAAGTACCATACATAAAAGTACTAAAGAGCTGCTTTGAGTTCTCATCTGTACGTGTTTTTTTCTTTGTTTCTGATTTGGTAATTTTTTTCCTTACTAATTTTTTTTTTTCTATTTTCTTTTTTTTTTTTTCTTTTTTTTTTTTTTTTATATTCATATGCGGATTTCATAAATTTGTTGAACAAGGAAATTAGCAACTTCCTTAAAATTATGGGAGTAGAACGCAACTAGCCAACTATTAGGAATCAGTCCTAATAGACGGACCATATTTTGAACGATAGCAAATAGACTTATTTCCTTTCATCAATCGTCATATTTTTATGTCGACTTGTATAAGAGAGTGAGAGTATCTGTGACTCCTGAATTAAGTATTTCATTTCCCTTTGCTCCTATAATGAAAGAAAATCGATATGATGAGGGTTTGACCACTGATCTGGTCCACTTTCGTTACCTCGCATCTTTCTTACAGCAAACCACGAGAGTTAGGTTTTCTAAGCTAAATAAAAAATAAAAATTCTGAAGTAATAACTTTTTATGTGGTCTTATTTTTATTTGGTTTATATATATATATATATATTCTTCAAAATAATGACAATTTTTTTTATAAAAAAAAATGACCATTTTTCCAAAGAAAAATACCAATTTTTTTTTTTTTAATGACCACATAAAAGAAAAGTTAGGCTAAAATCACCTCTCTAAGTTGAGAAAATGACAAAATTAAAAAATAGTTACCTCATCCCTATAATGTTCAATGACATTTCGAAGGTAAGATGGAATTAAAAGATTATTCACAATTTTTCCATAATCGAGTCCCATTCGCTTCCTCCACGCAATTTTCAATATAGTAGAATAAGGTGAGTTGTCTGACACCCTTTGAACCCAGTTAACTAGCTTATAATAATTCTCATCGAAATTCACGTACTTATCAAAGTTTAATGAACTTTGCTTTTTGTATTTTGCTATCATCTTAATCACATTAATCTGTTGTTTTTTATCGTAAAAAAGTGGGTGAAGCAATTTTAAAGAGCTAGCTTCTTGAACATAGTTTAGTGAGGCAAATATTTCAGAGAAAAAAAGATGAAAGTTAATAGGAAGGGTTACTAATGAACGATAACGTCGATCTCTTCTCAAAAGACGACTTATCAGCATGCCAACAAGGAATCTAAAGTGAACAAGGTCATGTCTAATACTGGCTTCGGTGCTAATACCAATGCCAGTGCCTCTTAGTGGTAAGCAGGAAAAATGAACAGTATTAGCAGGCAAAACTATAAAAACCCTATTCACTAAATTCCCACATAACTTATCAGTCTTGTGCAACCTCCTTAAATATACTGCTATATCCCTAAACATTTGTATTCCCCCAGATTCGAAACCAACTAGCTTGCTTCCATTTGCATTCCATAGCAGTATTTTAGATGCAACTCCCATAAGTTGATTACTTTTGAGATGGTTATCCAATCTCTAAAAGACTAGGAAAATAAAAAATTCAAAAAAAAAAAAAAAAAAACCAACAAAATAATAAAACTACATTAAGATTTTTTTTTTTAAAAAAAAAAAACTACTTGAAAACAAAAAGAAAAACTCAAGAAAACTAACCAATTGTCTTGTGTCAGATGACACTTATATAGTAGTTACACCTTGCAATGTAGGAGGGGGAATAATAAACTCTTGTAATTGATCCCGGAAGGTCAGGTAAAATGACAAATTTAACAAAACTATTTATTTCCATAGATGAGTGGACGTTGGCTGCTTGGTGGCTGAGGGCTGATGAAGGGACTAATTTTCGAAAAGGGGAGGAAACTAGTTTTTGAAGGGGCTAGAGAAAAAGAGACTGGTTTTTGAGAAGGACAGCTACTTTTTTGTTTAGTACTTTTAGAGACTTTTATGAGATCTCAAAGTACTTTTATGAGTTTGATCCTTTCGGATCATTCCCTGTATTTGGTCCTTTTGGACTTTTCCATGTATCCCTGCTGCTTTAACTGCTTGGGCTTTGTTGTTAGGGTGCCCACCCTTTTGTTGTTGTTCGATCACATGTAACCCTTTTTCCCTTATTTGATTAAAAAAAAAAAAAAAGTACTTTTATGAGATCTCAAAAAAGTACTAAACATAAAAGTACTAAAGAGCTACTTTGAGTTCTCATATGTAAGTTTGGTAATTTTTTTCCTTACTAATTTTTATTTTTCTATTTTTATTATTACTATTTTTTTATATATATTCATATGCGGATTTCATAAATTTGTTGAAGAATGAGATTAGCAACTTCCTTAAAATTATGGGAGTGTAACACAACTGGCCAACTATTAGGAATCGTTCCTAGTGGACAGACCTTGTTTTGAACGATAGCAAATAGACTCAGTTCCTTTCATCAATGGTCATGTTTTTATGGCGACTTGTATAAGAAAGTGAGAGTATCTGTGACTCCTGAATTAAGTATTTCATTTCTCTTTGCTCCTATAATGAAAGAAAATCGAGATGATGAGGGTTTGACCACTAATCTGATCCACTTTCGTTACCTTGTATCTTTCTTAGTGCAGACCACGAGAATTAGGTTTTCTAAGCTAAATAAAAAATAAAAAATAAAAATATCTGAAGTAATAACTTTTTATGTGGTCCTATTTTTATTTTTTATTTTTTATTTTTTATTTTTATAAAAAAGTTGTATTTTTCTTCAGAATAATGACAATTTTTTTTAAAAAAAAAAAAAAAAAAATTCCATTTTTCCAAAGAAAAATACTATTTTTTTTTTTAAAAAAAAAATTAAATAAAAATATGACCACAATTACTTCAGATTTTTTTTTTTTTTAATGACCACATAAAAGAAAAGTTAGACTAAAATCACTTCTCTATATTGTATCTCTATCATTACTCTAATAAAAATATCTGCACATATATAGTGCATAAAGATATTTGATATGTCACTAATATAATACAAAAAGTAAAGAGAAATGTTAAAGACCCAACCTTTTTTGCCCAACTCGGGCACAACTTTGCCCCCCTTTTTTTTTTTCTGAAAAAACAAAATAAAAAATAAAAAACAAAATTTATGAAGCAATAATATGTTTTTTGGTCCTTCTTTTATTTGGTATTTTTTTTTTAAAAAAAAAAATTCTTCATAATAATGACCATTTACAAAATAAAAGAATGACCAAAAAAAATATTATTGCTTCAGAAACTTTTTTTATTTTTATTTTTTGTTTTTCAAAAAAAAAAAAAAAGGCAAAGTTGGGCAAAAAATGGATTTAAAATAATGATAAATAATAAAAAAGAAAAACAGTTATAAAAGACAAGTTAGCCTCCAAACATTTCTGTTACTACATAGCTTGAAAGACAAACTTTTGAATTAAAGCAATGAAAATGAAAAAGGCAGCCTTTGTTAAAAAAAAAAAAAAAAAACGAAAAGACAGACTTGTCCTTGTTCGTTGCTCTGTCCAAAGTGAGAGGACGCTGGGTTGATTAATTTAGTTTTCCGACTGGGCGGTTAACCAACATACACTAATCCTAACGACCCATTTAATGTGCGGGCTGTCCGATGTAAATAACGCAGGACGAAAAAAGTCACAAACTTTCAGGTGCCAATTCAGAAAGGGCCTGAACTGGTCATAATGAGATGGGCCGAACTGGTGATAATGTGATTGTTAGCTCATAGAAGAAAGGGCTTGCCCATTACTTACTGAATTGTGAATTCGTGTTAAATGATAGCTTCAGGGTTGGTATTTTGTTTTACTCATAATATGAGAAACTATGCATTTTAGTCACAAACCTCCAAAAATTTCATGGGTTTGTATTTCTAGATTTTTGCACAAGTTGGTTTCGACTGCACTAATATAACTCTCACATACTCCTATGCAGATTACATGATAAGTAATGCTTCTTTATCATTCAGGTTAATTTGCCCTTTTTTCTGTAATTATAAATAATTGAAAAAAGACTTAAGGATCTTTTGTCGGCTATTGAAAAGGATCGGTATATTGAAGATGGGGTTTTTAGTTCAAAAGCTAAATGGAAGATGGGTTTCTATTTCTCTTTTGGGGGAATCTTGTGGGCTTGCTTTGTTTTCGTGTGTACTCTTTGTGTACTTTTTTTTTTTTTTGGTAAGTAATACTTTCTGTGTACTTAGGGGCGCTTTAAGTTTTTTTTTTTTTTTTTTAATTTTTTTAATTTTTTTTATTACTTATCAAAAAAAAAAAATGATTGAACTCAGTTGTCTTAGTGTATTGGAAACCTTATATCCTTTTTCTTTAGAAGTTCCTGTTCAGCCTGCCATCATTTTCATTCAAGATATGTCTTTGCTATAATTTTTCATGTAAAAGAAAAAAAAAATTGAACTTATAGTCCCTGGCTACTAGGACTTCTTGAGTCACTCCTCTAGGTTTGTGCATACAGATTCTGGTGTTGATCTCAGTTGGAGAAAGAATTGTGAAGAGTGCAAGATTTCCTTAATCAAGATTTTGTTATGAAAATCTGCTTCTGCATACACTGAAATTTCAACAGCATTAGTTTGTTGAGTTGGACTGTAAAGAAGAGAAAAGAAAAAAATATAGAAGGTACAATTCAATATAAAAAGAAGATAGTAGAATGAGAATGCATCATTAGACTGGTTCTTATTTTGTACAGATTATTGTTTCTTGCATGGACACATAAATGAATTGATCCAAATGAGCCTTTATATGGTTAAGGGACTCTGGATCTGCCAAAAAGGCAGTATATGCCCACTTAGCATTCTCTCTCTCTGTGTGCCCAAAAACATGCACAGAGAATCATAAACATGCCTACACAGACGTGCAACTTTATTAGTATGAGCTGATAGACGTTATGTCTTGCCCTTTCTTGTTAGAACCATAAGTTTCAAAGGATCTCAACCCTCCCTCATTTTCTGACTAAATTTTGATTAGCGCCTAAAATTGCACTAGTGATTTTGAGTACATGCTTGTTGGTTAAAAACTTTATTGCTTCACCCTCTGTTTAAGTACTTATCATGATTGGTTTCCTATAATGATATGAATGTGTACATGATGTTGAGTACTTTGTGTTAGCTACATTCACTCTTCCCTGTTTTTTTGGGTAAGGAATACATACTAGTTGAGGAAACTTAAATAAGAATTGAGTCTGCCCTGCTTCCCAATTTAAATTTCTAATTAGGCGCTTCATTAGTAGTGAGTGAGCATGGATTTAAGGTTTTTTTGTTGTGATATTGAAGATCTATGTGCTGCTGATTACAATGCTACAGAAACTAACCAGATTTCTCACATTGTCTACTTCTATCAGCTCTTTGAGTGGAGCTGCTAAGTTGTGGAGCATGCCTCAAGTTACAAAGGTTTGTACATTAAAGGGACGCACTGAGCGCGCTACTAATCTTGCATTGGAAGGCCATGTCAAGCCGGTGAGACTCGAAATTCATCTGCCTTTTTTTTTTGGCCCGTGAGGAGGGTAGGGGTCCCTATACAATTGTGATTATGTGCATGCACGTTTAACTAAATCAATTACATGTATATTCTCTTTTTTCAGGTTCTGGGAGTTGGCTTCTCTCCTAATGGCTATCATTTAGCCACTGGGGGTGAAGACAATACTTGTTGTGTCTGGGATCTTAGGAAGAAAAAATCTTTGTATACTATACCAGCTTGAGGCTTGGGAAGGATATTTCTTAGTAACTGCCTCCTATGATATGATAGCTAAGGTGTGCATCCTTTCTGAACACCATGATTCTTACATAAAAATTGAAGTTTAGCCTTTTATTTTCATTTTGTTTCTCTGGTTCCTTTCATCTCTACATATGATTTCACCTTAGGTGTGTATCTTTCAGATTTGGTCAGCCCGAGATTTTAAGCCTCTGAAGACACTGGCTGGAAATGAAGCTAAAGTCACTGTCTTTAGATGTTGTTGGAGGTAAGTTCCTGACTATAGAAATGTTGCATATGCCAAGATTCAAACTGAACATTGATGGATGGAGGGACGTGGAGGTACCCTGCCCCTCCAATTACCTTCTATCTTCTAGTATTCAAGCAACTTTATTGTAATGTAATTATATTTAACCTATGCATGATTTATTTACATATGTTTTGTTTGTTACCTCTTCTATCCTTGTATAGGAGCCAAAATTCTTATAATCATATTATATAAGTTGAAAAACTAGATCTGGTGCTTTTGGGGTCTTAACTTATAGGCCATTTAGACTCCACAAGTAAATATAATATTCAAAATTTCAAATGATTCCCAGAAAACACTTATTCTTTCATTAAATCCCACTTTCCATGTGGCTCGCTTGCCATGTGCATCCCAATCATATTATTTTGCACAAGTATTTCAAAAACAAAACACCAATGTACTATCATAATTGAGAAGAATTGTCCGATACTCTTCTTTTCCTAAATTAAATTCATTAAACATCCATTTTAGTTGATTGTGAATTCTTCAAGGAATAGCCAAGACTAGGCTCATAGACAACCGTAAACAATTTCTGTCAACAAATTTTATTTTATTTTATTTTTTTTTTATATAAATAGTAAGTATGTTTTATTAAAAGCATAAGGCGCCATTAAGTACACTATAAAAAAAGTATACAAGAGAAAACACCTAGCTAAAAAAAGAAAAAACGGACAAGAATGTTTGCGTAAGTAATCGGGAAAGGGGCAAAATAATTAATGAGTATGATTTATTAAAAGCATAAGGCGCCCCTCAGTACACTAGAAGTATACAAGAGAAAACACCTAACTAGAAAAGGAAAAATGAACAACGATGCTCGCGTAAGTAATCAGGAAAGGGGCAAGATGATTTCCTTCAACAATATATATATATATATATATATATATATATATATATATAAGTAAAGAATATGTTTAATTAAAAGCGTAAGGCGCCCCTAAGTACAATGGAAGTATACAAGAGAAAACACCTAATTAGAAAAAATAAAAACCGACAAGGAAGTTCGCGCAAGTAATCGGAAAAGGGGCAAGATAATTTCCTTCAACAAAAATTATTTTTTTATATAAGTAATGAGTATGCTTTATTAAAACCATAAGGCACCCGTAAGTACACTAGAAGTATACAAGAGAAAACAACTAACTAGAAAAAGAAAAACGGACGAGGAAGTTCGCTTAAGTAATCAAGAAAGGGGCAAGATAATTTCCTTCAACAAAAAATTATCCCCATAATAAGACTAGGTTCATCAGTTAGATGGATGATTCTGGCATGCTTCCATACTTCAGCAAGTTCTTCTGATATTGAATAATGAAGAATTTGATGCCTCATCCCCTTGCATGTGTTTGCTTAAAAAAAAAAAAAAATGCTTCATACTTATAACATAGTTGATCCTGCTTGTTGAGAAAGAGCCTAATAACATTGACCGCATGCTTTCTTCTACATGTTAGTTTAAATTGATGGATCTACTTTGAATTCTAACATACTATGCAATTAAGTCAAAACTCATGTTTATTGATTCATTGAAATTCAGGATATATGTTTCAATTAGTAGCAGCAAGGCACGTACTTCATGTTCTTTATACCATGCATGTGATTTTCCTGCCACTTACACACTTGTTAGATAAAATATGTGAATTTTCCATTGAAATAATAACTTTGATCTGTTCCCATGGCTGGCTAGGTACTAACCAAACTTTCTTCCTTAAATGTCAACATTTACATACCCACTAAAATTTGGAAGGACAATCCAAGATATTTACCACATAAAAAGAAAAGAAAAAACACATTTTTGAATATAGGTTGATGGCAATAGAGAGAGAGAGAGAGTAACGCAAACATTTAAATGGAATGGTTGTCTCTTTGTCATGTTGTTTACATAGATCAAGAATCTCTAGTCCTAACATATGGAATAAGCGGCTTTGGTATAATAATTGTTGTCATATGCCATTAACAAAGGAAGAGCAGCAAATCATGGCAGTATTAATTTCTTGCTCTTCACAAATAACAAGGAAACACATAAGAAATACAATCCAGCACTAGCTCAAAAAGGATGCAATGAAATAAATGCTTAGAAAAAGTAGAAAGATGACTGGATACTCACACTCTCCAAGGGATATCAAGAACATCATCAACAAATCCAAGTAATGTCATGAAGCAGATGGATGCCAAAGCCGAAGCCTTTCGTTGATGTGGTGAAACCATCAATTTCATTCTAGTTTAAAGCCTTTCGCAACTTATTAAAATGATGTTAGTAAATAAGCCTCTCGCAAGTTTCTACGGCACACTGGCTCAGCAAATCCCTGAGCATTCAAGTTACTTACCCTCTCTTTTGATGCCAAAATCTCTCTTGATCTTCCAAAAGCTTTTGTTTTTCCACTCCAATAATAGCTCATCTTCCTCCGACAGAGTATAAAATAGGTTTTTATTCTTGTGTTACGTTACGTGCACGTAAATTGTAATGAATAAATAGACACTAACGATGCATTTTAAAAACAAAAGATTAACTAGAATAAACCACTTCTAATAATTATTATTATTTTGGTTTTTAAAACTTATTTTAAATTATTTTTGGCCTTATAAGCTTCAAAATGTTTTTACGAAGGAACTTACTAGGAATGTTTTGGGCCTCGATTACAGAATGTTTTGGGGCCTCTCCAAGGTGTAATAACTTATAACTTATCAATATCTACTGTGTTGAGACATGAACATTAAGAAGCTAATATCTACTGCCATGTATGAACATTATCAAACGAACCCTTTTAAAGTAATTTTTTTGAGATCAATCCCTCTCTCTCAATTAAATTTTGTGCTTTGGATTTTAAGCATGTTAAAAGAATGTGTCCAATAAAATTAAATACTACCAAAATCTGTCCTTTCCAGCAAAATTATAGTGTGAGAAATACAAGTAAAAAGTAGAAAATAGGTTATAAAATGTTCCGACCCTCTTAATAAGAGCCGTTTAAGCACCAACACAAAATAAGCAGGTATGGACGTACATGTCCATCTCGAGATCCTTCAACCCTATATGAAATCCCTAATAGAGATGCAGACGGTAACGCCCAACATAAAATTGCTATATAATAATAACTAATGAAATTGTAATAATAAAATTGAAGTGGTTTTTAGTTGGTAATATTTAAATTAATTAATTAGTTAAGATTTGATAAATTGTTAATTTAGTGGATAGTTAGTTGGATAAAAAAAAAAAAAAAAACAGATTCATTCGAACTCTTGAAGCAATTAAAGTCATAAAAATAGAATACCAATGAGAAAAATAAACGTCGGCCAAAAATGGTTTTCCTCACGTTTTTCTTGAAAAATTTTGGACCAAGATGGTCGGTACAATAAAACAAAATTCCTAATCGACTTTGATATCCGTAACTCCAATAATTAGCAGCCTTGGTTTTATGCAAAGAAAAACCACCCAAAAAAGAATTCTTAATTTATCCAATTTAATTTGTACTCCCAAACATATTTTCCTAATTTTGTTTTCTATTTTTTAAACCATCCAATCATAATTTCAAAACTTTTTTTTTTTTTTTTTTGTTGAGTATTCATAAATTTGAAAACAGTAATAAAGAATACAAACAATACAAAAAATCGCAAATTCATACAGACCCTTAACCTATATATTAGCCATTTTCATTTCTGAGCATTGAGGAAACCTAAAGCAATACAATTTCTTTCATACTTTTCCACGACTGCATGATGAGTATCATCGGGGGACCAGTTCGGAAACTGAAGCATCATTGACTGAACAAAAATTTTCCGGCAAGATACAAGTTTCTTCCTCTTTTTCATCTTTTTGAAGTGAAAAGGCAGGCTTTTTAGGAGTGTTGATGGCTCCAGTTTCATTCCTGAGCATTGAAGAAACCTCTAACATAGAAGGCCTATCCACAGGGTTTTCTTGGACACATAAAAGAGCCACCTGCATGCATCTGAGGAGTTTACAAGAAGAAGATAAATCATCCAGTGATGGATCAAGAAACTCCAACCCTTTGCCCTCTTTCCACAGCTCATATGCCTGCAAGAATTACTCATCTTTGTAGCACAACTCACAGATTTCAAAATGACAATAATCTAAATCATAGAAAGTATTACCATTTAACTTACATATTCTAAAAGGTTCAAATTTTCATGTGTCCCATAATAACATGCAGTCCTCTTGCCACTTATAATTTGCAAAAGCAGAACTCCAAAGCTATAAACATCGGATTTCCTCGAGTATACACCTTTTCTTACATATTCGGGAGGAACATAGCCACTATATAGCATGTAACAATGAAAATGGTCAGTAATTGGAACAAAAAAATATATATATGTGTGTAAGATTTCTTCAAAAAGCACTTTACTTACTATGTTCCAACAATCCGATCTGTGTTTGCTTCAAGATCATCCTTCCTAAAAATTCTAGCCATCCCAAAATCTGATATCTTTGGGTTCATCTCATCGTCTAGTAGTATGTTACTAGCTTTTAAATCTCGGTGAATTATAGTAAAATTTGAGTACTCTTGGAGATATAGAAGCCCTTGAGTAATGCCTTCAATGATGTGAACACGTTTCTTCCAATCTAAAAGAAATTGTCTAGTTGGATCTGCATCAATTTGAATGAAAACTTGATTACTTATTAAATTAAAAGTGTGGGGGCAAGAAAATCACACATCAAGAGACCTCTTTGAGCTTAAATGGGTCTACCTTTGCTTATTTTGAACCTTGTTGTGGAAATGGTTAGACCCATTTAAGCTTTTCAGTACAAAATTATGTTACTCAGCATGTATGCATTTACTCTGATGGGAAGCATAAAAAGTTGCTGACCGAGAAGGTAGAGATCCAAGCTTTTGTTTGTCATGTATTCATAGATCAACATCTTTTCATCCCTCTCCGTGCAATACCCCAAAACTCTGACTAGATTTACATGTTGTAGTCTTGCAGTAAGTGTGACCTCATTTTTGAACTCTTCAAGGCCTTGGTTTGAAGTTCTTGAAAGTCTCTTTACTGCTATCTCCTGTCCCTTCCGTAACTTACCCTATGAAAATCCACACTCATCAGTAGTATTATCAGCCACAGAGAGTAGTATGAGCCACTCTTAGTGTTGATCAATATTCACTCACCCCTATATTAGTATTTCATATCACTATCTAGCCCACTTTTTGTGGTGCAGCTATCAACAACCCTGTTTGTTTAGACAAAAGAAGATGGATAAAAGAAAGGCTGAAAAAAGTGGTATCATCATAGTTCTTCCTAGCAACAAATCATCCAAGGCATGAACAGAATGTATGACAAGGATAAATTAGAACAAGTGGCTTAATTGAGCAAATCCATTTCAGAATCAAAACATCGAAACAACGAGTGGAAAAGAGGTAAAGCAGACAATCATGTTCTTTCTGACAAGAATAGTGAAGTATATTCCTGCCTTGAAAAGAAAAAAGGAAAAAAAAGATCTGGGAACTTGAATGAAGCGAAAAAGAAAGTGAATGCAGCTCAAGAAGAATTAAGACATTAGAACCAGAAGGCAATGTTAGAAGCATACGATTCCAAAATAATTGAGGCTTAACTATGATAATCTTCTGCAGCTTATGTGCATTTGACTTAAAGTTACACCAATATGTATAAAGGGAACTCAAGATATATGAGGGGTCAAGCATGCATTATACAGAGTTAGGTGAGTAACTTACGAAAAGTAATTCACTAAGTGAGATTGAAAGGATTTTGAACATTAAAAGAAGAGGTTTGGAACCTTCTAATGCAGTTTGAAAAAAAAAAAAAAAAGAACTGATTCCTTATCCCACGTATTCTGATTTCCATATTTTCCATGATTTCATATCACCAGACATCATTTTTATCTTTTCTTTTGGTTATGTAATGTTTGGACTGAGGATTAAACAATGGATTCAATTGCTGAATGTTACCTTATAAACAGGTCCATATCCTCCTTCTCCGAGCTTATTCTCACTCGAAAAGTTCTTTGTAGCTGCTTTAATGGTAGCATAACTGAATTCTTGCAGATTTGGGGCATTGCTGTTAATATCTTCAGCAGCAGAAAGTTTGATTTTGACTTTATATAATAATCTGTTGACGTTTTCTGCACCACCTTCAGCACATTAGAAGCATTTCATATAATATATGGTTGTTGTGAACTTCATCTTCCTGGTTAATGGTGATCTTAAGAGTTAAAAAAATAAATAAAATAAATAATTAAAAAAAAAAAAAAATTACCTCTTAACTTTATCACTTTCTGCCGGAAGTAACATATCATGGTGCCCAATATAAGCAAGACTGCAACAGTTGTAGGCAGAATTATTAACAACGAAGGCCTCTTCTTATGTTGATCTTCACCTTCCACTTGAGCTGCAAAGGTAATTCATTTACAACACAAGGATATCTTGTTATTCTCTATGCTGACAGGATGCATAATACGTGCAAATGGCCACAAGAATATAATGATAAACTAGAATAAATGGTTGTGATCAAATTTACAAACAAGCCTTTCGGCAACCAAAATATTACAATAAACTTCTCATGGCCTAAAACCAAATTTATATTTGGAGCCAGGGCAGAGGAGGCAATTAGCATGTTCACCAGCATTAACTACTTTTCTAATGTGTCACACTTGTAATGTGGAAAAGTACAAGAGCAATAAGTGTTAAGGAAAGTGAGCTACACGGCTCAAAAAATCAAAGCGTTTTTCCTAGGAAAGAAATTGGGTGAAGGGAAAAATGCCACTACAACTGAATAGGAGAGAATGGTTTAAAAGTAGGACTCACAAAAGTACCCCATCGAGGTAATTGCTGTCTAAAAGAGGATCCATAGTGTTTATAAACTC
This sequence comes from Corylus avellana, assembly GCF_901000735.1. Lineage (NCBI taxonomy): Eukaryota > Viridiplantae > Streptophyta > Magnoliopsida > Fagales > Betulaceae > Corylus > Corylus avellana. Next base: position 3,862,587 of record NC_081549.1, on the reverse strand, counting down.
AACAATCTCCCGCTTCTTGGCCGATGTGGGCAAGCCCCTTTCTTTTCTTGTTTTCTACGTAATACCAAGGGAATTGAGTAAGGGGACAAATAGATGCTCATTTGTTCCCTTACAACATGAAAATACAGCAATGTAATACACAACATTAATTCATAATTTCTTTTATTTTTCTCTTCATTTTCTTCCTCTTTGAGTTCAAGCTAATGTCCTAAATTTGAATTTCGACTTCACACTTCACTCAATTAAATATTTTACATATTAAGCTTCACTTTGCTAAGGGAGACTTTGAGTCCATACATGTGAGCGTTAAAATATTAATTTAAATGATTAAATACATCAAATCCTATCAATTTAAGCTTATGTGATAACCAGTGATTTAACAATAAGAAATCGAAAGCAAAGCATGGACTCTATTTTCTCAAGAAAAATAGAAATTAGAACTGTTGTCATGATGTTCAACCTCAGTTTCCTAATGTGGTAAAATTTATGTGAAATCTCAAACATCCTATAGATACCACCAACTCATCTATCATAATGTCAGTAATGCTATTTAGTAAACTACAAATTACAGTATACTAAATATAGAAATAGTCAAAAGAAATAGACCATATGGATGATGCCAAGTAGTAAATTGAATTGTACCTGCTCTAGAGAGCACCCAATTGTCGTCATTGCCGACCTGAAACACATTGAAACCAAGTAGCCCGTTCTGCTTTGAATAAGAAACCTTGGCTCTAATGGCTTCAACATCGTCGTAATTAATCCAAGTCGGCCCAATTGTGCAGGAATTCACCACATAACTATCATTGTACACACAAACCGCTCCATAACCAAAGCTTCTAATGTACGATTTTATTAGCTTATACCCCATCGAACCGTCCATTGTAACCGCCGGACCCGTCGCCGGCGCACCGATAGCATTGTTTTGCGGGTTCGCCAGCGTCCACGCATAGCCATGGAAAGGCAAGCCCAAAACCAACTTTCCCGGCGGAAAACCTCTTCTCTTCCACTCTTGTATACCGTCATCGGTATTAGCTCCGTTCAATCGGCCACGCAGAGCCGCATGAAAGTGCGTGGCATTGTCCTTTCTCGGCACGTAGTAATCGTACGCTGTAACATGTACCCAATCCAAGTTCTTCTGCATCGACTCCATTGGGTAACTCTCTGAATTACCCAAATCCGGCAAGTACTTACCGGCGCCGGCCATGACCAAGAGAAGCCCTGTGTTGCTAGAGTTTCTTGCGTCGGAATCCACGGCAACTCGCCACTCGTTCAAAAGGGTAGCTAAGTTGGCCATGTCGGCGCTTTTGCTCGGCAAAACCCCAAAGAGGTCTAGACCATGAAACCCATGAAGCCTAGCTGTTCGTATAGAAGATTGAATGAAAGAATTTCTGTAAGAGGACTGGTTTATCATTGAAAAGAAGGTCGAAGAGAATTCTCTGCCAACCCATATGGACAAAAGCGTTGTAATGGACGGATTCTTCCGCTTGACAGTGTCGGTGAAGGTAGAGAATCGTTGTTCGGTGGAGGAGTTGATATAAAGGTGGTAGGTCGACGAGTTTATATAAGCGAAAGCGCATATCAGGTGGGTGAAAAGCTTGGAGTTTATCTCCGAAATGACGGTTTCGCTGCCGGAATAATAGTAACCGGCTTTGACCCAAGATTGTTGTGGGTTGCTTGAACAGTGGGATTTGAGAGTGAGGAAGAAGAAGAAGAGGAGGAAGAAGAAGGTGACCAGTTTGGCCGCCATTGAAGAATGAATCATGATGTCTCATGCTTACTTTGTTTTGGCTACATATGTCAAAATGCGTATACTTCTGATCAACTCGACAATGACTCTTGGCCTAGATTTCGTCAGAGAGTGATATTCTCTAGAGAGTTTTAGAATTCTAGCTCATGACGTGGTGACTGGTGGGTCAAGTTTTTGCCACCATTTTTTTTTTTTTTTGTAGTTATAGAATTATTTGCTCACCATTTTTATTATTATTATTATTATTAAAGTAGCTCGTCGCATATGGGTATTTTTTTAATCCAAATTTACATACGGACTAATCAAAATAACTTTTGTTTGGTTTGCTGGGTGTGAATGTTGATAATTTATAATTAGTGAATTTATTAAATAAAAAATATGAGTTGTCAATTATATACTCTTAATTATTTCATTAATTATAGGTTATCAAAACAAAATTGTAGTAAAACTTTTTTATCCTAGACAAAAATAATAATAATAATAATAAATTAATTAATTAATTAATTGAGGAGAAAGTAATAACTCGCCATAAAGATTGGTTACTTTTGTAGTAGTATCTTCTATGCAAGAAAGTTGAAGAGAAATAGAGAGAGAGAGAGAGACATCAAATTAAGGTTGTCTCTATAACTATTAGGGACCCATTTTATGGCTAAAGTCCCTCCTTTTTAGCTTGAGAAATGGGAAAGCCATTCATGATAGATTTGGTTGTAAAAGGACAATTTCAATTTTGAAGGGGCACCTATTGTACGTATTCAAACTAGTTTATTGATTATTGTGGAATAAGATTCTCTACATTTCAATAGCTATCTTTTTTTTCTTTTTCTAATCAAATACGGAAAAAGATTATAGGACTGGATCAATAGTTATCTTAAAATATCTTGAATCTTATTGAATAAATAATTATTTTATTTAGAGAGATTTGTTGCTTGACTATAAAAATGTTAATGGTATCTTGAAGAAAAGTTTTTGATGATGTTGCATTGACAAGAGTGTAAACCTCCTCTTAAATAGCTAATATAATAGAAAAAAGATGACCAACTTTCTCCATCCAAAAGAAAGAAAAGAGAAATTTATCACTTGCCGGTACAAGGCTGCTAACCTGAAAGTCAAGAGAACTCTAAAAAGTCAACATTTCTTTTATTTTAAAATGGAGAAATGCTACTTAACTTTTTTAAATGTTGATTTCTTAACATTCTGTCTTTTTTTTTTTTTAAATGCAACGTAGACAATTCTGTCGTTTTTTTATTTTATTGTTATTATTATTATTATTTTTTTTAAAAAAAAAGAGAGAGAATATAGATGTAAATGTGTTACATAAATAAAATTACTAAGAAATAAATACTTAAAAATACTGAGTAGCATTTCTCTTTTAAATATCCTCGTGATCAAATCCTCTTCCTAGTATTCAAAACAAATTTAAACTCAGAAAGCCACGTTTTCATAGACTTTTTCAGGAACCCTTTTTCTTTTGCTGAAAAGTCATTTTGGTCATATGTGAAAGGAACTAAGGAAGAAATTTCATGGAAATTGATTTGGAAAAGAGAGATAACAAGACAATGTGAAGTAGAAATGCACAACGGATATATCCTCAAGGCCCATGCCCTTAGCCCATATTTGCATTGGTCCATATTGTTAGATTGCTTGCTTGTCAGTTGGTCCAAATACTAGAAGGGGCCAGGGGAGGAGCCCATTGGGTTTTGTTCTGAATCTTTTTGGTTAGCAATTTTCCATTGCATTATGCATTAGAATAAGTATAAAGTGAAAATTATACTTTACCCCTTAAAGTTTGGGGTTATTTTTAATTCGACCTCTAATGTTTTAATTTTTGCAATCTACCCTCCAAACTTGCCAAATTTTTGCAATTCGGCCATTCCGTCAGTCAAAACGGCAGGAAAATGAACTTTGATGAAGAAGATGGGGTTGGGGGCATTTTGGGGAAGAAATCAGAATAAGTGATCACGTGTGAGTCATGCAATCACTGTTCCGTCAGTCAAAGCCGCTTTGACTAATGGAATGGTCGAATCGCAAAACTTTGGCAAGTTTAAGGGGGTGAATTGCAAAAATTGAAATATTGGAGGTCGAATTGAAAATGACCCCAAGCTTCAAGGGGTCAAGTGTAATTTTTCCAAGTATAAAATAATCTAAACATAAAAATTGGGTTCCTTGCACCTCAGCACCAATTAAATATTTGTAAGATCTTATTCTAAAAGTTTCAAGAAATTGATTAAACTTTCTGACACATCAAATTTGATGGAAAAACTTCACTTACACCCACTGAAATAAATAAATGGTTCTGCAATCATAATTTCGAAATTTAAAAGTTTGCAATGTCGATATCCCATGTGAGGCTCTTCGTCAAGGATTCGTGGCATCCAAACACAACAATAAAAACTTCGGTTTGAAGGCATAGAAATGGAATTTTGATCGTAATAGATATTAGATAGGGATATTTTGTGGTAGTCTAGTCAAGTCTCTGGTTATTGTGGATATCAAAATCATGGTGATTCCAAATCTAGCAACGTCAACAGAGTTTGTGCGTGATATTGTGGCGGGTAAAACAGCATTAAAATTCATAGAAAGTTCTCCATACAAACATCGCCTAAATGGACAATAAAACTGAGTAAGAGAAATTTTTTTCAATTCAACCTATTAAACTACTGTTGTCTATAAAATATATAAGTTTTATATGCATTTTTATAAGATTAAAAAGGAATATAACATATGTTCTTATAACACATAATTTTTATATATTTTTTAAAAAAATACATGAGAAAATTGCATTCTTTAAGAACATATATCAATTTAAAATATTGAATTAAAAAAGTATCTTCCAAGGGGAGAAGAATTTTGTCCGTCATAAAACTGTTACATTGAGAAAAAAACATCATAGCTTCCTGTTTGAGAAAAGTAGTTTGCACAAAATATTCCATGGTGCCGAGAAATCTCTGAAGATAAAAAGCAATAATGTCCTTTGAATGCTGCAATTTCCATGGTGTGCTCTGACTTTTTAAACAGTGGAGTCAATGGCCACTCAAAGGTTTCCAGCAAGCTAAGATTTCAAGCAAATATGGGGAAGGGATAAATATTTTAATTTCTATATATATATTTTCCACAAGACATAAATTTTCTCCAACCTATTTCAATAGGTAACAAGTGTCATTTTTTACATTTTTTTAAAATATTTTTAAGATTAATTTATTGTCATTCTACTAACTTAGGAACCTAAACATTAATTTTTTAGAAACCCAAAAATGTTGAATGACACTCGTCACTTATTAAAATAAATTGGAAGAAATTTTTTCCAAACTGATTAGGAGAAAATTTGTGTCGTTTCCCACAACGTCGTCTCTCTATGAAAGGCATGATGGATTTTTTTAGTCGGGAGATGAGATACATCCAAAGGGTGCTCAAAATAATTCACGTAGAAAAAAGCAAAAGAAGTAAGATATTGATGTGTGTGTTTTGTCTTAGGGGATAATCACTCACCAAATGGTATTAAAATAAGAGGAATTTTATTTAATTAGTAGATTCTTGTATTGTCATATAACTGGATGATGTGACAGTAAAAATCAGCTTTTAAATCAGTAATTATATATATTTTATAAGTGTTGATCCAAAGGCTGATTTTTATTCTCATGTTATTTAGTTGTATGACAATTATACAAAAGTCTACTAAATAGCATTAATGTTAAAACAATGACATCAAAAGTACAAAATTTCATGAAGTAATGCTTACCAATTTTGGGGAATAGAAAATAAAAAGAAGCCTACCAATTTTGGTAGATCTCTTAAAGTCAATAGGCTGTAATTGTTAAAAAAAATATTAATTCAACAATTAAATTTTACCATTTCAATTAAATACTTTATATATTGGACCTTATAGGACTCAAGAAATACCAACCTATGAAGAAGACTCATACCCCAAATCAAGCCTAATTGGTCTGCCACTCGGTCACCCATTTAGGTAACAACCCAAAGACCTACAATATCTTCTATTCTACTCTTTATTATTATTGATCTCCTCATCTGAAAGAGTTCTCTCTCTTTATTGATTTGGGTGTCGGAGTCCTTTCAGCCCTCCGAGGCCGATGAACTTCTTCTACCTCTTTTGTATAGGGTGTTCATTCCAATAGAACTCATTTGCTAGACTTTCTTTGTTGGAGAGAGATTAAAAAAATTAAATAATTAAAACTCTTTTTTTTCTTCTTCTTAATTTAAGCTATTGGAACGATTAATTAGTGAATTAACAGAAATAAACAAGACTTATGCAGCAAAGTAGAGTAAAATCTTATCCACCAATTTATGACATCGCTTTCTATTCCTCGACTAATCACCGCGTGTTTTGCGGTTGTCATTGAGCCACCGGCACCGACTAAAGCAGCAGCCGAAGACTGTCGAGGTCTAGGTCTCCAAATACGATAAATATCATTTGTTATTATTGAACCCTACAATGTACATCCACGTCCATGTACAACATGCACCAGCTAGCAACCATATATGAGGATCTCAATTGGATGCATTAAATTGGTGTTTTTTTTTTTTTTTTTTCTTCCTAGCAGATAATTAAGAACATCATGTCGAAAATACTGACATTTTCTAGGAATCAGTTTTTAAAAGTAACATGTCTAAGCCTACAAATCAGTTTGATAAAAATTGCAAGCAAAGAAAATTAAGCCATAATTATAAAGGGCATAAATTTTCTACAAATGTGTTGTAAGAACTTTTTTAATTTAGTTTTTAAAAATGTAATATGCGCCCCTTAACAGTTCCTTACACGCTTAATGAACATATATATATACACTTTTAAAAAGTGAGTTGAAAGAATTCTTACGATTCAATTTCTAAGAAGTTTATATTAAATACAAATTATGTTGGGATTGCATTTGAGATTTTACGAAGTTTTATAATGGCGGTTCATTTATTTTACATGGGACTAATAAATTTTCATGATTATTCTTAACTCTTTTTTTTTTTTTAAGCAAAAAATCCCAAATCAGAGAAGGCTTGTCAGGGTAAGAAAGGTCGGCAAGCAAGTAGGTATAGGTGGAAGACTCCTTCTAAAACATATGGTGAAAGAGGAGTTTGTTGGAGCTGGGATGAGATGACATTGTGAAAGATGTGGAGGCTATGATTTGTATTAGTATACTTGATTAAATGATTAAATTCGCCTCTTTGCGTATGTTCGAGGGTGAGAGAGATCGAAAGAGAGTGGAAGGAGAGATAGAGAGAGGAGAGTGATATGTTGAGTATTTCTCGTCTCATTTTATAAACAATGCCTACCTTTTAACTAGCCTCTTTACTTATTCCTCTGGTTTTAAGGTTGTTGTTTATTTTATTTATTTATTTTTAATATTAAAAAAGAAAGATATTTTGTTCAAGAAAACTGGTAGCTAGCTAGTTTTTCCACGATTTAGGATTATAGGATAATGCTTTTCTCAGATTCTCCCAAGTACATGCATACGTAGCATGATGTGATAGAATAGTGGTATGTATGACTATCTACATGCATGTATGGCCTCACAAGGGACATGAAGATGTTTCAGAGGTAGGGACAAGGGGAGAAAGTTCCACACAAGATAACAAGCACTTACATGTGCATTGGTTAATGATGCGACTAAGTGTGTAATTTCCATGGAATGCTTAGCCCGTGTCAAATGTGGCGTCTATCTCTTTCTCTATAAAAAGGGCAGCTAGCTTGGTATTCTTAAAAGCATTTGCATTTGCTTATTTTCTTCTATATTTGTTGTTCCAATGCCTCAATCCAATTGTGCTGCCAAAACCCCTCCTATTATGATTTCCATCATGCTAATGCTTGTGCTGCTCATGGCCACCCTAGGCCAAACAGGTCTCTCTCTCTTGTCTTATATTTAAACCTTGTTTATTTAATTCATGTAATCATATATTGATAGAGAAAATAAATTTTATATATATATGTAAAACCAATATTGACTTATTGTTTAATCTAATGCAGGTGCCCAAATTGGTGTTTGTTATGGAAGGGTCGGAAACAACCTACCACAGCCATCTGAGGTTGTAGCACTCTACAAACAAAACAACATCCGAAGAATGAGAATCTATTCTCCAGAACAAGATACTCTCCAAGCCCTTCGAGGCTCCAATATTGAGCTCATTCTAGGCCTTCCAAATGATAACCTTCAAAATATTGCTTCAAGCCAAGCCAATGCCAATACTTGGGTCCAAAACAATGTGAAAAACTTTGGTAATGTCAAATTCAAATACATTGCTGTCGGAAATGAAGTGAAGCCTTCAGATGGAGTTGCAAAATTTCTTTTCCCCGCCATGCAAAACATTCAAAACGCAATTTCTGCGGCTGGCCTTGCGAACCAAATCAAAGTTTCCACCGCCATCGACACTGGAGTCCTTGGAGAATCCTTCCCTCCATCAAAAGGCTCATTCAAGTCCGATCACCGACCGCTTCTCGATCCGATCATCCGCTTCTTAGGGAACAATCGATCTCCATTACTCGTTAACTTGTACACGTACTTTAGTTACATTGGCAACACCAGAGACATTCGTCTTGACTATGCTCTTTTCACAGCTCCTTCAACAGTAGTGAATGATCCCCCGCTCAATTATCGTAATCTTTTTGACGCCATTTTAGATGCTGTTTATGCAGCGTTGGAGAAGGCCGGAGGGGGGTCTTTGGAGATCGTTATATCGGAGTCTGGTTGGCCTTCAGCTGGTGGGACAGGGACATCTCTTGACAATGAAAGAACTTACATTACGAATTTGGTTCAGCATGTGAAGGGGGGGACTCCAAAGAAGCCTGGAAAGCCTATAGAAACTTATGTGTTTGCCTTGTTTGACGAAAACCAGAAAAATCCTGACTATGAGAAAAATTTTGGGCTCTTTCTTCCAAATAAACAGCCCAAATTCCAAGTGAATTTCAGCTAAGAATATCACTTCTACTACATCCTAGAATAAGTGCATGCACTGTGGTGCACATTAGGTCAAAATAAATAAGAGCTACTTGTAATCCCGTAGACCGAAAATTATGGTTATTTCAATAATATCACATATTCTATGGCAAATACCTTTACTTTATTGTGTTCCATGCCATAATTGAAATTTCCTTCATTTTTTTCTAAGAAAATAAATTTAATTTAATTTCCTTTTAATCCAAGGTTTTGTTACGTTAAATTGTCTAAAGCAAATATCATTCCATTTAGTATTTTTTTTAAGTACATTAAACAAAGACAAACAACGAAACAAACAAAGAAAGAAACTAACAAAACAAAGCAAGGGGAGGTGGGTCCTTCCCTTGGAAACTAGGAACCTTAATAGGGAGGGAAAATGGGAATGCGACCAAAAAAAGATGTGGACATAATGGGTGCAAAAATTTTTATTTTTCTTGACTTTCCTAACTTCTCAAGAGAAAGATAATAGGATAGAGTCGAAGATATAAAATATAATGGAGGAAAACCACCGATCCTGAGAGATGCTGTGTTGTTGAAGAGTCAAAATAATAACATGTGAGTCGCCTTCAATGACGAACCGTCCAAGATTGAGAGAATGGACACTGCCAGAAAAGCTGTCAAAGCTTTATCAGAATTTGGTAGACAAGAGGAACTAACTTGTCAGTATTTCATATACCATATTAAAGCAATATTTGTGCATCCAATGCAACTGTTCAATTAAGGAACCAATGAACTAAGGACTTACCATTATTCTGAGTGCTTTATAATCTACCCAGTTACAGACGGAGTGGGCCATTGCCATCTCCTATTTTGTAATTTTTTTATTATTAAATATGCTTTTAAGATTACATCTGATACAAACAATTTTTAGCTTGGCATCGGGCCTAAAAGAAAGCAGTGCAACAAATTTTTGTTCGGCTTAGACCCATAAAAAACAGTCCATAATTTTTAAGAATGCATTGAGCCTCTCAAACCTAAATAAAATATGGGTATTCATTTCATTTTTGCTGTCTGTTTGGATCCAAAACCATATATATGCCAATGAATCCCCTTCTATGGTTAGGTTTTACAAAGTATTTTTTTTGTTGATCATTGCAAACGGTGGTGTTATAGTAGATCTCTCTCCAAATTCAACTCTGCAACTGGTCGAGAAACCAATCCCAGCTATATATATGATCTGATGACAAATTCTTCCACTCCAATTCACTGCATTAACTTTTTGTGTGTATATCAAGCCTTTGAGTATATGATTCTTACTCCAATTCTCCTTTTTTTTTTCGTTAGCATTGAAAGCTTTTGAGAATTGAATTTTTCAATTTTAGAAACCGAAGATCACCTACGTACAAGACAAGGTTTCATAGGTAGAAATAAAACTATATGCCAATGAGTTTTTCAACATCTAAAACACTATTGCTGCCTTTATTTTCATCCCTTCCCCTTTGGGTGAGTCTCTTGGAAAATAGATGTGTGTCAGATTTAGGTTTATTCACCAAAGTGTTTGTTTTTTCATAGTCGATTCAAAATTATAATAGGACAAAATTACAAATAAGAGCAAGTTCATACATATTAGGTTGTTCATCGCACCTAACAAAAAAAAAAAAAAAAAGACTCTTCCATGTTTCAAGTTGTAAATGCTTCATTCACTTCCACGAATAATCGGAATGTTTAATTAATAATTAGTTAAAAAAAGACAAAACAAAATATAAAAAAGAGAGGAAGAGAGTCCGATAAAGAATCCCCAAGGACTATAATCTGACTCTTGTCTCGAGCAGTAAAAGAAACAACTCTCAAGATCTCCTTACAAGGTTTGGGGCAATAGAGAGTCAGGAACTCCTCAACTGACATTTCATGTCCGGGGTTGACGTGAGGCCACAACATGTAGCTTGCAAGCAGGAAACGCCATCCATTAGGGGCAATTTAATATGGAGACCCCCAGGTAATAGAGCAGATCGCGAGCGATCTTCGACAGAGGAAAATGTAAGCTTGATCAATTTAGCATAGTTAGATCATGGTAAATCATTATCTTGCCGCGTTCGCTCTCGCTCTAACGTGAAAGCAAACTTAGTGTTGAAACTTGCACCAGAATCATAGTAGAATCATTCACAGTTCGGATGATCCCGTCTAGGATTGTGGAACACAATCTTGGAAACATGGTATCTAACATCTCGTCGTGCAATGAAATCTTATTCTCATTTTGTTGTTTTTTTATGAACATTTCTAATATACCGGCAAAGTCCACTATAGTTCTAATACTTATGATCTCATTTTGAGTGCAGATGAAAAACCATTCATCCAACAAAAACTGTAAACAATGATAATAATAAGTAAAACTCTTTAAGAAGCTCAACAAGTTTAAAGTTCGTGAATCATGTAATTTGCAGAACATATGTGATAAGAACGAATTAATTTGTAGCCAATTGTTCGGAATAGTTTAAACCACCAAAGCTAAATCCTAATAATTTTCAATAAGTAAATAGTGCTTCGATTAGAGAATTATAAATACAGAATAGATACAAAAATTTAACCCAGAGATTACTGAAAAAAAAAAATTAAACAAACAAAGTTACAAAAGTAACATATATCAGCAATAGAAGGCAAAAAGGGAGCAGAAAGCAAATCGAGCTTTAACCGAAGCTATGGACATAAAAGATACAAGTTTACTACACAATCTAACTGTTAGTTCTTGTGTTGGCTTAATTCAGTTTCAAAATGCAGATATTACTGTTCATGGCTCAAACACTGATATAGAATGCTCAGAATCCAATCTCCACCGTTCATAATGTAGATTCATGTGTTATGAACGTCCCTGCTAAATTTCAGCTCAATCGGACCACAAACGCTCATCAATCGGAGCTGTTGATGAAGACTGGACAGGCAGGGTCCGGACCGCAATTCCCCGGGTCCGGACCTCATTTCCAGAAACTAAAATCTTGCTCCGCGAAGCCGTGTCCGGACCGCCCATTAACATGTCCGGACATCCCGTAAGTTTTAGGCCCAAAAACATGATTTTAAGTGGGTTAGGTCTAGGGTTTTGTCGGGGGTATATATACATCATTATAGAAGAGAGAAACACGAATTTTCACCCCCAGAGAGTTCGTCGGAGGCTGTGCTAAGAGAGATCAAATGTGGTGAGCGTTAAAGTGAATCTCTTAGAGGTTTAATTATTCCTTTGATAAATCTACGGTTGAGAAGTCTATTGGAAGGGTCCGATAAAGGAGAATCACGTTGAATAAGTCTATTGGGTGATTGAATTGTTTATTGCTTCATAATATTAATTCCGCATAAATTGTGATAAACAAGTTTTTGGAGTCGGTTAAGCGTTTTTCACTAACAAATGTTATATATACCTAGGAGATTAGTTTATCATATACATATGAACAAATGTTTCTATCATTTAAGAAAAAAAAAAAAAAGCGTAAGCCAAAATTATATCTTCAGGGCAAATGAATATATGTAAGTTTAACACCTCAAACAAAATCAAACACACAAGCAACAATACTAATTAGAAAAACAACCTATCATCTCTTCCAAACTCAATCTTTCGGGTTCACATACTCCTCGCTTAAACATGCTAATTAATTAAGCAGTAAAATGCACATTTTCTTAATTAAATAATGTTACGAGGTAAGTAGTGTAAGTCCCTATTGTCATGTGGTAAGCTCTGATATCAAGATAAGAATATGAAATGAGATTAGTTCAATAAAGTTCTATTCAAAATATATTAAATTGCAGTATATTAATTAAAGACAACTATACAAATGTAAAGACCAGATTTACAAATTCAAAAGTGTTGATAAGATTTGATATAACACTATCTTCAACTGCCCTCATCTTCAATAACAACCTTATCTCTATGAGTTTGAACTCTAGTATAACACTTTCGAATATCTGTCAACCGTGGCTTTATCCTTAGCTATTGATATGGATCTCATAGATATTACAGAATTTATTCTACTAACATAAGGCTGTGGTGAAGAAATATCCATCAGAGATTCAGCATGAAATTTTAGATTCTGTCCATGAAGGTCCGGGGCAAAACTATTTGTCGCCATTCTTGGCGTCCGAGTTTAGGAAAGTTTTAGCAAGGAGTTGGATCGAAAGTGAGGATGAGCAAAGGGCTGTGGATTGGGGTTATTTATAGAGAAAGCTTTTTCTTTCCTTTTTTTTTTTTTGGATATATATATATATATATATATATATATATATATATGAGTATTTTGTGAATGTTTAATATTTAAAATTGTTTAAATTTTTACTAAAAAAAAAGTTATCTCATGGTTTTTGGCAAAAATTTTCAGAAGATCGTTTTTTATTTTTTATTTTTTATTTTTTTAAAAAAATATTTTGCTTTAACGTAAAGATGAAAACGAGTTTGACATACTTTTTTTAGGACAAATTTTATTTTAAAATTGAATTGGAATAATTTTTTTCAATTTAATCTCCCATATCACGTATGGGAAGAGAGAGAGGCCGTTGTCACTTTAATGGTTTTCACCTCCTAGTAAAATCAAAATCCTGTTCTTTAACCGGATAAATAGTCATATCCTTTTACAGCAGAATGCGAGAAAATCAAATCTATGATATTATTTACGCCCGTGATGACTATGATGGCTCGCCGACCGTGATTTTTTTTTTCTGGTGCTTATGGGTAAAAGATCGCTGACCTTGCCCTTGTGCATTTACGCGCCGTGATCTCAAAATTTGCAGCGGCGTTGCCACGCTGTAGCGATGCTACCACTTACTTATTATCCTAGCCGTTAAGCTATTGATGCGAACCGCAGTTGGCAACGCGGGCGTGCTTGCGCTGGAAGTCTGGTATTTTTTTTTTAAGATCGCGGTACTTGAGTGCAATGCATCGCGTCTTTGTGATCTTCACCAGTGTCGTGTGGATCAAATGGTTGGCGAGGAGAGGATTTGGCGTCGAGAATGTACAGGGCTGTGTTTGTAAAGGATGGATCGGTAGAACGGACCAAAAACATTTAATAACATATATAAAATAGTACACAAAATAAAATTATAAAATTAGAAGAGGTGATTGATCCATTGAAATTAGTAATGGCTCATCCCATTAGCGGTGAGGGTGGTTCGGCATTCTAGCTAATCCATGGCCCTTAGCGGTCCGCATTATATATATATATATATATGCTATATATATATATATATATAAATTGTTAAATACTAAATACCTCATGGGGTTTGGTAACTTTATTTTTACCTTTTTAGAGTTTTATTTTTATCGCAGGACTCTCCTGGAGTTTTGATAAAGGACCAAGTTAGTCCATCTATTAGAACTGACACGTGTACTAATCAGATGTTGACACGTGGCACATATTTAATTTTTTTAAATTAAAAAAAATATGTATTTAAAAAAAAAAATTGGGGTGGGGTGAGGGGGTGGTGGCCAGCCCATCTAGCCGGATGGGGGTGGCATGTGGGTGGCCTTGGGCACCCCCAATTTTTTTCCTTTACTTTTTTAAAAAAAAAATACATTTTTTTTTTATTTTAAAAAAAAATTAAATAGGTGCCCCGTGTCAACATCTGAGCGGTCCACGTGTCAGGCCTAACGGTCAACTAACGGATAGACTAACTTGGTCCTTTATTAAAACTTCAGGGAGGTCCTATGATAAAAATGAAATCCCAGGAGGTAAAAATAAAGTTACCAAACCCCATGAAAATATTTGGTATTTAACTCCTAAAAAAAATTATTTCCCCCAAGGGCCCTGATGTGGCTTGGGCCACCCCATGACCCTTTGGGTGACCAAAATGATATATTCACATATTGGATTTAGGGGTGACTGGTCATTCGGGTGCTAAAATGAGGTGATTCGAACACCCCTTATTGTTAACATAAGGTGGCCAGCCACCTCTAAAATTTTTTATTAGTTTGTTTATTATTTTTTTTTATCTGACATTTTTTTTTTAAAATAGTTTGACAACTTTTCAATATGTGGCTGTAAAATTTCTAGAAGAAAATTTCAGCTAAAAACAAAATATTCTAGGCTCCATTATGAACCGAAGAAATCCTATTCCATTTATTTATTAATACCCTCACCCTGAAAACACAGCCATCCTTGTGTTCGGGCATATGCAGAACTTAATTTGAATGCGATAAAAGAGTTGGCTACAGATTTTTGTAGAGAAATAAAGATAACTTTATCGATAGATTTAATCTTAGAGTTACATGTAGTTTTGATACTTGTAATTTTTTAGTAAGTGCCTCAAATGGTACAAAATGCTGAACCTGTTCCAAATGCCATATACTGATGCCAAATGAAAAAAAAAATTGAATGACATTGCAAATAACTGGTAACAAAGCTTTTTGTGTCACATATACTGAAAAAATAATATAACAATGGTAACTAAAATAATTTTGGTTTTTAAAAAATAAATTTCTATCTAAAATTGAGAGGACATTAGGAGAGAACCTAAACCACTCTCGTTTTAAAAATTCTGACAATGTTTAGCAAAAATTTGAATAAGAAAAAAGAAAAGTATAAAAGGTTGGAAGAAATTTTCAAAACCCATAAAAGTGTAGGAATATTTTTTTTAAGTATATTTTTTAAGTTTTCATTAAAAACCCAAAAAGTCCCTTGACCATCTCATTTTTGGCCAAGAGTCACTCTGATTTTTTTCTTCATTTTTTTTAAGAATAATTTTAATGCCCACAACGACAACGTTTTGGGCCAGGGTGTTGTTTTTCAACAACAAAAAAAAAATCATTTTTTAACGAAAAGTACTGTAGCTAGAACAGTGTCATTTCAGTTACAGTGCCGTTCCACACTGTTGGCAAACAGGGCCCAGGGTACTCCAGTTCCAATTCTGGTTTTGACTAAAAATTAAAAAATCAGACCAAATTGACACCGCTAGAAATTCAAGAAAAATTGTGCTTCTTAAAAAAAAGGCAACTTAGGTCTGTTTGCTAAACGTTTTTATGCGGAAGATTCGTGCTCAACACTGTTGAGTGATAGACATGTCACTCACTCGGCCTTCAACGTAGCACAAAATCTCATAGTCTTCCCATTTCAACAAAAAAAAAAAATGGAAATAATAGTTTGTTTTTTTGTTTTTTTTAAATTTCATGTTGCATTAGGAACGAGAGTAAGGGATGAACGGTTTCTGCTTCATCTTTTCTTATATATTGAGAATGTGAAATAAAGGTGCCAGCAGAAAGGATGATGAACTGACAACATTCTACTCTCTTATTTCAAAGTCGAAGCAAAATATAGAGTAAAGTTTGCATTTCCCTCGAATTACGAAAATTGATAATGTTCTCTAAACCTTCAACGGCGAGAGTCCCACGTTTCTTCGATCCTGAAGCAGGCTTCATTCCCAAGGTCATCCCCGGGAAATTACACTACATTACAAATCTTTACTTCTCTGCAATTGTATATTCCCGTCAGGCAAAAAATAGTCAATCTCCTTTACTTATTCGATTCCTCACTGTTTTCCATCTTTTCCTCTTCCCCAAGCCTGGCTTCTGCAGCATATCCATTTTCAGAGATTTGCGGCCTTGTCCTCCCTCTCTCTCTCTAACTCTCATTAGCATAAAGGATAAAACGCATAAAAGTGTTATTCAACTGACTTTGCATTTTTCTTTTTTTACACTTTTACCCTTATAATTTCTAAGGAAAGAGACTCACTGTAGGTCTTCACTCTTCAATCATATTTTACCATAGAAATAAATAGAACTAGCAGCTCATATTGAAAAATGTCCAGTGGTTGGACGCAGCATGTTGGGTGTCAAGGGACACCCACATTGTAGTTTATGCCAATTGCTCTTTCTCTTCCAATGCTACAAGCAATCCTTTGCAGGTCTTCACTCTTCAAACATATTTTACCATAAAAATGAATAAAACTAGCAGTTCATATTGAATAATGTCCAGTGGTTGGACGCAGCATGTTGAGTGTCAAGGGACACCCACATTGCAGTTTATGCCAATTACTCTTTCTCTTCCAATGCTACAAGCAATCCTTTGATAATGCTTCAGCTAATAAGCCTGAAAAACACAGGATCTATTTTACATTACTGCATATCTTGTGATCTGTTACACTACTTTCGTTTAATAGTGAATTGCATTGAATATCATAAGACCTATTACTCTTGTTTTTTATAAAGCTTGTACTAGCTGGATACAAAGGAATCCATAGTTTCATGTTATGTTTCAAGAGGCATTATTTCAACCTCCGAAACAGTCCAAATCCAAAAATGCAACCTTTTAAACTGAAAAGATGCACTAATGGATATAACTGAATGCCAAACTCTGCACTGTTGTGGGCTACCACGGCACTATTGCTGGGTTTTTCAACGACTGAAAAATCTGGTTAATGAGTGGGTCACATGTAATTAAATGACTGCGAGAAAAATCTTGTAATGGAATTAAAAAAGACAAGCCATTGGCTACTACGATAAGAATGTAATTGTTCATAAATCAGTTTTCCACGTCACCAGCATTTACCATGGCTATCCACTGTCCTTAAGAACCTAAAATGGGAAACAAAAAACATACATTTACGATATTCTATTTACTGAATGGTGAATAGGTGAAAAGACCAATAAAATATAACAAATCGGAATCATGGAGAGGTAAAATAAAATACGCGCGTAAAAAAAAACTGTGCATTGTCATATTCATATCAATACACAAACAAACTGATGTTGCTTTTTGAGTAAGTTCCTTTTGAAAATAAAATAATATTTTCTTTGACTCTGCACTTTTCAGTAGAGTGAGATGACTTATATTGTACGAGCTTAAATTTGTATTTTATTATACTTTATTTATTTATTATGGTATTGTATAACAAGTTTTTTTTTTCCTCTTACAATGAGGATTAGAACATAAAATTGTATAAAACTCTCCATTCAAAAGTTTAAATTCCAACCATCAATATTCTCACCATTTAAAAACCCGAATATTCAAATTATAAGATTAACTTCGATTAAGAATTGAGCTTATAGTAGTACAACATGCCAGAAGGAAAAATCATGCATGGAGAAAATTATATATTAAAAAGAAGAAATTACGTAAAAGTTAAAAAACGGGTAAGTAAAGAAAATGATGATCAAAAATAAAAATACAGTAAAAATGAGGAAAGAAGGAATGGAAAGAGAATAAGGAAAATAGCTCCAAACACAACAAAACTTCTGGCCCAAAACTTGTAGGTCAAGACAAAAATTTTTACTCAAGGAATCCTTCCTTTTACAGCACGCACTGCTTCAATCTAAATAAAGACACTCCTAAATTCTAAATTCTAACCGATATAATAAAGTAACCAGAGTTCCTGACCAGCAGTAAAGGTTTTGCCTCAAAAAAAGGACAAAGTTTTGGAAGAGTTACTGTGATTTACTTCAGAAAAATTGACTTTGTTTCAGATTTTTGTTCAGCAGAACAGCCGAGATAATGACAATGAATTATTGGAAAATGCTAAACATTTCAATTTTTTTAAAAAAAAAAATTATTTTCTAAATGATGCTAAGCATTATGATTTTGACTTTAAAAATAAAATTTAACCATATTTTTTTTGAAAAATTATAATTTACTAATTAATAGTGTTTTTCAGTTTGAAGACCAAAATTTTAATTTTTACAATTCATCTCATAAAGTTTTAATTTTTTTTCAATTCAACTAATATTATTTCAAAATTTGTATAATACCCTTAATTTTTATTTTTTATTTTTATTAAGAAAATAAATTTAAAAGTGTAAAAAAGGCCTGATGGCCAAACGCCACACTGATTTTTTTTTTTTATATAAAAATAAAAAAAATAAAAAATTACGGATAATATAAGAAGTTTTAGATATAATTAGTTAAATTGTAAAAATTTAAAACTTTAAGAAATAAATTGTAAAAATTAAAACTTTAATATTTAAATTAAAGAATACTATCAACTTTAAAAGATAAAATTTAATTTAATTTTTTTAAAATAAATAAAAAAAAAAATAAATAAATAAATAAAGCAACTCTCAAACTTAGCTTTGCCTAAACGAGCCCCGTGGCATGTTTTACATTCAAAGCTGGCCCTGATAGTAATTGACTGCCATTATTACCGTCCTGACTACCATTATTATCGTCATTTTTCTGCTCCCTTCTCTCTTCAATTATGCTTCTTACACGAGTGCTGCATTTACCCAACGGATCTACATTTGATTTCACCAACAAACACTTATACGGATTCTTATACATATGCTACACACGCCAAATCTCTCTCATTATATGGATTTTTAATTTTTAGATTTTATTAATAAAAATAATATTTTAATTAAACAAAATGGTGCATTTTGACTTGGCTTGTCACTTCACGTGTTTTTTTTTTTTTTTCACAGAAATTCAGATGTTCGAGTTGTGATTATTGGGTCACCGCATGAACAGTAAGCTTTGTCTTTTTTTTTCCAATCCCCTTCTCTTCTCACCCACCCACCGTGCGTCCGCCATCTTCACCACCGACGAGAGGTGGCTCATTTTTTCCAAGTAAGAATCTCTCAGACCCAAGCTTGTGTCATCGTTGATCCCAAGTAATCTTCCTCTGCAACTTTTTTCTTTTTCCTTAACTGCTTTCACAGCACCCTGTTTCGCCGATTTATTCTGTTAAACTTGCGCTTGGGCTCTTTTAGTGATTTTTTTTTTGGGATTGGCTATGGCTGGAGTTGAATCAAATCTGTTCATTTTAACTTATTGTCTGACCGTTAAAAAAACACATC
Source organism: Corylus avellana (assembly GCF_901000735.1). Classification (NCBI taxonomy): domain Eukaryota; kingdom Viridiplantae; phylum Streptophyta; class Magnoliopsida; order Fagales; family Betulaceae; genus Corylus; species Corylus avellana. The sequence continues at coordinate 3,843,203 of NC_081549.1, read as the reverse complement.
TTTCTTTTCAATCTCTCATCTCCTCCGTCTCCTCTTTCTCTCCTCTCATCTCTATCTCTCTCAAAGACTCAGTCTCTCTCGTCTCCGCCTGCTCTCTCAATCTCTTCCTCTCATCGTCTGTTTGTGTCTCCCTCTCTAGTCTTCGTCATCTCAGCAGAACCATGCCGACTGGCGGGATCGATTCTCGGTGGTGTTTGTGATTGGCCAAAGCACTGATCTGCTGTTCTTCGTTACTTCAGCCCGAAGAAAGAAAATGGAAATTTCAAGGAACCTTCGAGAATGACGAATATTCCCCACCACGGCTTAAATCACATTCTTGTACATAAGCTGTGATGGAGGAATATCCGTCCTACTCGCCGGAATCCCACTCCACATTGTGTGCTTTGCTCCCAACCGTCGAATTAACAGAAGATCTGAGGTACATTTTAGCCCATTGACAATGTAATTAATTTTGTCAATTTATATAATTATCAACTCTTATACTAACATTTTCTTTTTCTATTTAAAAACAAAACAGTAGCTTGTTTGGATGCAGGGCTTTTTTCCAAGTCTTTTTGTTTTACATCTTTTGATTTTAAGGATATTGTTGATTGTTCTGTGATGATAATAATGGCCTATATCCCGAACTGGCATATTGCACACGTACGACGACGATGTGGTAATAATGCAGAGCTCATCTTTTACTTTTAGTCCAAAGCGGCTATGAAGCGAGTAATAGATAAGGTTTGGATCGATGAAATCCCAAATTGTATCTCCAATATTATTTTGGAAGAGCAAAATGCACTTTCTCATTGAGTATTAATTAATGAAAAATGTTAAGGTCACAACATAAATTCAACATTCGGTCAACTTTTTTTCTACGCGTCGTTTAAATAAAATAAATTAATGGAGAGGACTTTAAGATTTTAAAAATTTGAGAAAAAAAGCAATTTGTTTGACTTAAAATTCAAATTTTTTTTATACATAAAAAAAAGTTGATTATGAGTTGAGTTTGTGTTATTTGTATTAGACCTCTTCATTAATTGTACTTTCTCATTGATTATTAATGAAATGCTAGTAATCCCTGTATACGGATTCTTATACTTATGCTACACGCCAAATCTCTCTAATTATATGGATTTTTAATTTTTAGATTATTTTTTAAAAAAATTTCTTGTTGCAGTGAGAAAGATAGTAAGGGTTGAACGGTTTCTGCTTCATCTTTTCTTAAATATTGAGAATGTGAAATAAACTTGCCAGCTGAAAGGATGATGAACTGACGACATTGTTCTCTCTTATTTCAAAATCTAAGGAAACTATAAAGAGTAAAGTTCCAATTTTCCTCGAATTACGAAAATAGATAATGTTCACTAAAACTTCAATGGCGAGAGTCCCACGTTTCTTCGGTCCTGAACCAGGCTTCATTCCCAAGGTCATCTCCGATCCGGAAAATAATACTGCATTACAAATCTTCCTTCTCTGCAATCGTATATTCTCGTCAGGAAAAAAGAGGTCATCTCCTTTAGTTATAGGATTCCTCTGTGTTTTCCATCTTTTCCTCTTACCCAAGTCTGGCTTAATGCGGCATATCCATTTTCAGAGATTTGCTGCCTTTTCCTGCCCCCTCTCTCTCTCTCTCTCTCTCTCTTTAGTTTAAAGGATAAAACGCTAAAAGTGTGATTTTACTGTTTTTGCTTTTTTATTTTTTTACACTTTTACCCTTATAATTTCTAAGGAAAGACTCACCGTAGAACTAACTACTCATAGAGTAATGTCCAGTGGTGTGGACGTGGCATGTTGGGTGACAAGGGACACCCACATTGTAGTTTGTGCCAATTGCTCTCTCTTCCAGTGCTGCAAGCAATCCTTTGCTAATGCTTCAGCGAATAAGCATGAAAATCACTGGATCTATTTTGCATTACTGCGTATCATGTGATCTGTTACACTAATTTTGTTTATTAGTGTATTGCATTGAATATCATGTGCTCGATTACTCTCTTTTTTTTCTAAGCTTCCTCTAAACTCCTCAATTACCTACAATGTTTGACAATCAACGCAGCATTATTGTGGGTTTCCATGGCACTGTTTGTGGGAGGGAAGGGGATCACTCACAAGGTGCGTCCATTCTAGCCAAACAATCTTCTTCGCCAATTTTCCTTTTTAACTTCCTTCCTTCTCCAAAACGAATACTTGACCTTCTTTCTCTTTGCAGGTTTTCTTGATAGATCAACTGACTCAACAATGTTAATAATAGTCAACAATATTTATGACAAAATTACAGTTGTGGTCATATCGTATTTATACTTTTATCATAGTCATTTATGCAATTAATATTGTTATTGAGTGCCAAATTTAGCTTGCTGAATTGCATCTTCTGGTCAATTCCACTTCCTTTCCACCTTCCCCAGAAGGCAGAAAAACACAAAGAAAAAGAAGAAGAAATTCTTAAAGTATTGATTTAGGCTTACGAAAAATCAAAGAAATGCCGACGCCACACGTCTCCTCGATTGAAAACTCTTGTTGACGAGTGGGAAATGGTAGTTAAATGAGTGCGACAGAGAAGAGACAAAAGCCATTGGCTTCTATGATAATATCGTAAATGTTCAAGAGGCATTATTTCATCCTCCGAACAAGTCCTAATCCACAAATGCAACCTTCTAAAATGAAAAGATGCACTAATGGATATAACTGAATGCCAAACTCTCCCACTAAACTCCTTAATTACCTACAATGTTTGGCAAAAGATGCAGTACTGTTGGTGGGTTTTTCAATGACTAAAAAATCTTGTTGACAAATTGAGCCATGTAATTATATGAGTGCGACAAATCTTGTTGTAGAATAAAAGAGACAAAAGCCATTGGCTTCTAGAATAAGATTGTAATTCAGTAATTGTTCATAAATCAGAGTTTTCCCACACCACCAGCATTTTACCATAGACTTTTACTGGTCAAGAGGACTGCTATCTATCCACTCTCGCTAAACAACACACATTTGTGATAAACAATTTACTAAAAAAGGTTAATTTGTGAAGAGACTACTCTATACTGAAAAAGCAGAAAAGTACTCCATTCTGAAAATGTAGAAAAGACCAATAAAACAAAACAAGTCAGAATCATGAAGGAGAAAAGATAAAATACAAGTGAAGGAGAAAGTATGGTCATTCAAGTGTAAAATAATGTGCATTGTCATACTCAAATCAATACACAAACAAATTGATGTTTCTTTTTGAGTACGTTCGTGTTCAAAATAAAATAATATTTTCTTTGACTCTCTACTTTTCTGTTTGCATACCGCAGCGGAGTGAGATGACTTATATTGTAGGTGCTAAAATTTTTATTTTATTTATTTATTTTGGCATTAGGTAATGAACTTGTATTTTTTTTCTTTTTCTAAACACAAGTACTTAAATACAACAAGAATTTGAGCTTAAAATTGTATAAAATTCTCTAATCAAATGCTTAAATTCTAACCACCAATATTCTCACCATTTAATAACCAAAATATTCAAATTATAAGACAACTTAGATTAAGAATTGAGCTTATAGTAGTACAACATGAAGGAAAAATCATGCATGGAGAAAATTACATGTAAAAAAGAAGAAATTACGATAAAAGTTAAAAAAGGATAAATCAAGAAAATGATGTTCAAAAATAAAATATAGTAAAAATTAGGTAAGAAGGAATGGAAAAAGAAAATAAGAAAAATAGTTACAAATACACTCGAACTTTTCGTCGGTAATCTTCCAAAAAGCACACAACCATCTCTGTCAATCGTTAACTAATTTGGTTAGAGTTGAAATCCTACAACCATTTACAGCATGAGAAAATTCAACTAAATCGATAGATACAAAGAAAATAGTTGGGAAGAATTTAGCCTGCCACATCTCTTGTCCGTTGTACTATTAGAAACCATTGAAAAATAACTTCAGATGATGCGATGGTACAACAGATTTTTTTATTTTTTTTTTAATTTTTATTATTTTTTTTTTTTCAGTTTTGCATTCAACCTCAGTCAATAAGACATAAGTTCAAGATGACGATTGGACTGAAAAAAAAAATTATGATAGATAATCCCCTGCATAGAGACCCAGCGTGACCCAGCCTGAACGGGAGGAAATTATAATAGCTAATCCTCCGACAAAAAAATTTTGTTGAGGCAGAAGAACGCATTGGTGCTGCCAGAGAGAACATAAGAGAAAATAAGAAATCTTAACATATTCCACCTAAAATAAAGGCTTTAGATGCAAATACTTCAATATCATATCTTTGATTTATAATGCTGAGATACAATAATTAGATAACTAAAACTAACTACCTTACCTATTATCATCTAGGGTGATAATAACACTCTCCAAATAACTAATCCACCACTTTATAAACTATATGCTTCTTTTCTATTTTTTAGATTTTAGATAATTGTAAAAAATTAAGAAAAATATATAAATAAATTAAAAAAAAAAAAAAAAAAAAAAACTTACTAATGCATGTGTGGTGGAGGAACATCCGTCAAAGATTGACATTGAAATTCTATACCAAGTCCAAGAGAAAGATCCGATAGAATATCAATATTAGCGAAAATGTTTGTCGCCATAATTGGCAGTCGGGGTTGGCTTGAGCAATCGACTAAACACGGAGGAAAGGGTTGGATGGGATAAGACTTAAAAGAGGAGGAGGAGTGGGAAGGTGGGTTTTGTAGCTGCTTCTTATTATGTAACACCATTTGAGATTTGGGAAGAGTGTTGGATCGAATGAGGCGGAAAGGGGTTGTGTGGCTTATATAGCTGCTATTTAGATTTAAAGAATATGTCATATCCTGGTGAATATTATTTTTTTATTTAAAAAAAAAAAAAACGAAAACTAAATAGCCCTTATTTGTTTTACTTAATTTTTAAACTAAATAGCAGTCGGTGGGCACTTGAGAGCATTTTTAGCAAACTCTTTATGAGGAAGTTGGTCTTCTAAATTTAAGAAATATGTCTAAAAAATTGTGAAAAATATTTCACACTCCTTAAATAAATCTTAAATATTAAAATTGTTACAGTAAAATTATTGCAATCCTTATGATTATGAATACAGATGCCTCTATTTATAGAAAGACAAGTAAGCTAATAAATTAAGGAAATAACAAGTAAATAACTCTAACATAATATTCTTAACAAAAAAAAAAAAAAAAGATTCTCTCTCATTTTTCCTTTCTCCTCTTTTCTCTTATGTCTCACAATTCTCTCTCATCTCTCCTCTCATATATATAATATAATTAAAAAAAAAACAAATATTTAAATGATATCGAGAATGATTAAGAGAAATTATAATGAAGTATACTTTGACATAAGAAAGTAAAAAGTAATTCAAATTCTTAAATGTAAGAAAAATAACAAGAAAGTTACTAGAAATGCTATGATTGAAGATGCGAAAATCATATAGCACCTACCAATCATGGAGGGTAAGTCATGTGAAGAGAATTACTAATGTTGCGGCACATTGAATAACAAAGTTGGCTTTGAATCTCACATATTGCCCTCCCTTGCATTGGAGGTTGTATTGGCCGAAAGGTCACTTTAATAAATGAAATATTCGAGTCCCAATTCAAAAATAATAATAATATGAAAAATTAAGACTTCACCCAACATTTTTTCAAAAAATATGTCAAATTCTGTACCAAAATATTTCCTTTACAACAAAATCTTGTACAGTTAGGCAAGAAAAAAACTTTTATGAAGCAATCCTTCCTTCTTCACCACACTACTTCACGAGTCATACGAGACCAACGTTGCAAAGGACGTTTCTAACAACAAAAAAAAAAAAAAAATGTAATCAAAATTGACCTTGTGTAAAGTTTTAAGGGACGTTTTGGTCTATTTAGAAACTTAATAAAATAAAATATTATAAAAATTCAAGTGCTTTTATATATATATATATATATATATATATATAAAACATCTATTCAATTTTTTTATTTTCTTTGTTAAAAAAGGTTATTTTGAGAAAATACATTTATTTTCGTTAGTTTTTAAACAAATTAAAAGCTGATTTGGAATTGGGTTTCATAAGTAGAGTTTTTAAGTTAAAAAGAGTTTTTGGACAAAAATTTCATTTTTAAGGCTTTACCAAAAATACTTTTTAGCTATTTTTTGGCTTTTTACTCTTAAAAATATTTTTAATTTATTTACTAAACAAATATTTTTTTTTTCAAATAAATTTTTTTGAAAGTTATAAATATTTTTAAATTTTTAAAATGCAATTTTAAACTGACCCTAAAAAAATATAAATCTTTTTGAAACAAAATCTTTTACAGCATGTCAAGATAAAAACTTTCTGAAGCTAGCTTTCCTTCTGCAGTAAACAGCTTTAGCTACTGTCAGTCTGTCACGGGTCATAAGAGACAAGGTTACAAAGAAAAGTTACAGGAATGCTTTTGGTGTTGCAGAAAATAAATGAGTGAAAAAGAATCAAGGAGCAGACAGATAAGGGGAAGACGTCAGGCGTGGGAGTCAATGAGGATCTCTCTTCTTGATCTTCTCTGACGTTGAAAGACGGAAAAGGAGAAGGCGCCAGGCGTGGGACTCGATGAGAATCTCTCTTGATCTTCTCTGACGTTGAAAATCTTTTGTTTTCCAATCCAATTTTTTTTTTTTTTTTAAAGTGAAAATCATCACTATAATTGAAATTATTTGTTAATATAAAAGTAATTTTGTGCTTTTTGTGAATGTTTAATATTTGAAATCTTTTATTAAAAAAAAAAGATCGCTAATAATTATTCTTTTGCAAAACTTTTTAGATGTTTTTTATTTTTTATTTTTGTTTAAACTAATATTTTGATTTAACTAAGTTGAAATTGATTTTGAGTATTTTGAAACGTGTAATACAGTCACAACTTAATCTTAATTTTTGTCCAATATTTAGCCCAAATTTTTTTTCTCTCTTGTTTAAGGCTCTCTCTCTCTCTCTTGTCTACAAGCATTTTTTAAAAAAAACTTAAGAAAAAAGTTAAGCCAAAATTGAGTTTAAGTTATACCTTTATCATTTTTCTTTTTAAAGTATTTCTTTTTATATATAAATTTGGAGAGGAAAACATTACCAAGGGTTCATTTGATAAACGATTTTGTTTTGATTTTGGTTCGATACTATAGCAAAAAATAATTGATGTAAAAAAAAGTAAGAATATTTTTTTAAAAAAAAGTGAAAAAGTAAGAATATTTGGTATGAAAAAAAGAAAAAAATTTGTTTTGTAGTGATTTTTTTATTTGAATTAAAAATTAAGAGAATATTAAAAAAATAAAAAAATAAAATAAATAGTGTAGAGCCAAAATCAGGCAAAGTCGTTTATCAAACGGAGCCCAAAACAGGTTTGAGTTTTATCTTTAGGACAAATTTCTCTTATACTGCTTTACAAGGTGTTGTTTACAACCCATTAATGACTTGAAGTACTGCTTAAAAACTCTCACAAGTTTAGCAAAAGACTGACCTTTTTATTATGCTAAAAATTAATCGATGTAAAAAAAAGTAAAAGTATTTGGTATAAAAAAGTTTAATTTTTTTTTTTTAATTTGAAAAAAAAGATTTTATTGGTATTGAAACTTTAGATAAGGTTAAAAGTACTCCTTCCTTCTGCAGCACACTACTGTCATGGGTCATAAGAGACAGACTGTGCAAAGGACGTTAGTAACAAAAATAAATAAAAAAATAATAATAATAAAAAATCTTATCTAAAGTTTTGAGGGACGTTTTGGTCTTTTTGGAAACTTAATAAAATAAAATATTGTAAAAATTCACGTTTTTTTTTTTTATAAAAAACAACTATGCAATTTTTTTTATTTTCTTTATAAAAAAAAAAGGATATTTTTGAAAAATATATTCATTTTTGTTAGTTTTTAAACCAATTAAGAAAATATAAACTTTCCTGAAGCAAAATCTTTTACAGCAGTCAACATAAAAGCTTTTCTGAAGTAATCCTTCTTTCTGCAGCATACTGTTTCAGCTACTGTCACGGGTCATAACAGACAACGTTGCGAAGGAAATTTACTGGAATGCTTTTGGTATTGCGGAGAATAAATCAGTAAAAAACAAAGAAAGAGCAGCTGGAAAAGAGTCAGGCGTGGGACACAATGAGAATCTCTCTTGATCTTCTCTGATGTTTGCCAAAGGACCAGATTGGTCCGGACCTAAAATTTCAAAAAAAAAAATTTCTTCAAATCAATTTCAATATTATTCTTTTTTATATATAACATCAATCATTTATTAGAATAATAATATAAGAGTCTTTCTTAGAGTTATTTCAAATGTGATGTGATATTTTAAATTATCATTTAATTTGAGATGATTATTATTTAATTTTAATCTCTTGATAATTTTAAATACACATCACATTGAGGATGATTTTAAAAGGACTATAATTCTCCTTATATCATTACTCTACTTTTATTACTATTCAAATAAAAAAATTATTACAAAATAAATTTTTTCTCTTTTTTTATATAAAATATTCTTACTTTTTTTCTCATATCAATCAAATCTGCTACAATTTCAGTCCACTTCCTCAAGTCCACTCATTTGCCAAACATTACTACTTTTATGTTTTGTCTTGTGTTATTTTTTGTACTTTCACAACTTTTGTCTTGTTCCAAAAGTACAGCTCAGCATTTTAACTATTAACTTTTAATATTTTATTTAAAATTTATTATTTTTTATTATTTAGAAAAAAGTCCACGTACCCCCTAAAACTACCACCAAATTAAAAATGTCCTACTTCAAATTTTTAATTGTGATAATATTCTCACAAATACTCTTACTTTTTTTTCACATCAATTAATTTTTTAAATAATAAAAAGGTCATAGTCTTTTGCCAAACATGTAATGTGAGAGTTTTTAAGGAGGAACGCACCTCACGAAATAGTTTTAAGACAAATTTGTCCGAAAGAGAACTCAAACTCGTTTTGGTAATGTTTTCTTGTCCAAATTTATTATTTTTATCACCTGAGGGCGAGAGATTGTATGTTGTAAGAGCAATATATATATATTGACCTATTCAAATTTCGTCAATTGCTAACCGTAATTGGCCTAAACAATTAGTTGGTTAGTAGTTAATAACCACCAATTGTCTCTTTTCTAAAGTAAATTTAGTACTTCAGAAGAAAATTACATCATTAACAAAATTTGACCAAATCTAAATCAGACCTATCTTGCCACTCGTGTGACATAAAATATATATACTACAGCTAGCTATTAGGGGGTGTTTGGCAAATGGGATGGCCTAAACACTATAGTTGATGTAGATTGATGTGAAAAAAAGTAAGAATATTTGGTATAAAAAAAATAAAAAAGTGGTATGGAAAAGTGAAAAAGTTTTGTTGTGTAGTGATTTTTTTATTTGAATAATAACAAAAAGTAAATGATTTGATATTAAAAGTGAAAAAGTTCGAATGTTTGGATGTTGATTTTTTTGGGAAATAGTGATGAACAGTATTTGGCCCATCCCCATCCCCATTACCAAACAAACCCTTAAAAGACTTTTTTAAAAATTTTTTATGAAACCATATCTGTTCTAGATATATTTCCCTTGTTCTAAAATTGAAAAACTAAATACTTAAAATCTTTCAATAATATATACCGAAAAAGCAAAAGGCTCAATATGAAATATTAATTAAATACTCAACTACAATTTTAAAAATAAAACATTTTAAACTCACTAATTTTAAACTATACTTTTTAAAATCACATACCCAAATGAATTACAAGTAAAACCACGCCCATCCACCAATACCACAAGTAATGATATAAGAAGGATTAGAGTCCTCTCAAATATAATATAGTTGTTAAAATCACTATTGAATTTGAGATAATCATTATTAAATTTTAATTTATTAAAAATTTTAAAAGTCACATTACATTTAAAAGCATTGTAAAGTGACTTTAGTTCTCCTCGTATTATTACTCCCACTACCGCATCACGTTTATATTTAAGGCAAACCAGCAAACAAAACGAAAATTGGAATGAGATCGTTGCAGAAATTGAGTAATATATATGTGCTAGACAATGCAAGAGGCACAATCGCCACAAAGACCAAGGATCGGTTAAATATTATACTAAGTCAACACTGTGCTTCGACACATTGATATAGATGGTTCACGTGACACCAATTGTTATGCTGCGTTGTGCCAGAATATCTTAATATCATAATTGTTTAGTCCGAAACCCCCTCTCATTTCTCTTGTGTAAACATGTCAAAAAAAAATCCTAATATCTGACATACAACTCACTTGCTAAAATTTAACATATATAATTCCCTTGTGTAAAAGAGTCCATATTTCTCATATATATATATATATATATATATATATATATATACACACACTTAGTGTTCGTTTGATTCGCAAATGACTAATCCATCAAGAAAAGCAATTGCTATTCCTAGGAATAGCTGAGGCAATGTTTGGGAGCAAGATTTTCCAACTCAAACTCAATTTTTTTCTAAATTCATGTTTGAAAATTTTTTAAACTCAATTCAACTCAACTCAAAAATTTTCAATTTAACTCAAAAATTTTCAATCCAATTAATAAAAATTATAAATAAAGATTGAAAATAAATAAATAAATTTAGGGTGGCCGAAACACCCTAGGTTGTGGTTGGACCACTCCTAAAAATCTGAAGGTGACCGATCCACCGCTGGGGGGTCGATCGGCCTCCCTCGAAGGCCGAAGCTAATGGGGGTGGCCGAGCCACCCTCACCCTGTCTAATTTGGGGGTAGCGAACCAGCCCCAAGTAGCAGCTAGGGGTGGCCGAACCACCCCCATTAGCTTCGGGGGTTGTCAATCCACGCAGTAGGGGTGGATCGACCATGCCCAAGTAACAGTTAGGGGCGGCTCAACCACCCCCAAGCAATTTTTGAGGTGGTCAAGCTACCCCAAAATCGCTGTTGGGGGTGGCTGATCCACCCCTCGATGGTTGTTTGGCCACCCCTAAGGGTGATTCAAAATTGTCCCTAATTTTTTTTTTTAAAAAAAAAAAATTATTTTAATATTTTAATATTTATTTAATTATATATATTTTTATAATTTTTACTTAATTTTATTAATTACCATCCAAACATAATCTCTACTCTTTTTTCTCCTCAATATTTACACTAAAAAAAACTCAAAAATTAATTGAGTTTAAAACCAAAAAATGGCATTCCCACACAAGGCCGGAGTGTGGAATGAAATAGTTATTTATATTCTTTAATTTGGTTGAAACACTAGAATGGAGTATGGAATGGAATAGTCATTCCTATTCCTTTGTTTGGTACAGTCAAATAGGATGGTGAATGGAATCCTAATGTAATCAAATAAGATTAGTTATGCTACAAAATTCTAATGTAATCCTTTTTTTTTTGAAAAAAATATAACATTTCATTTAATAATACCACGAGCATAACGCTCTTACATCACAGAGCAAAGCTCTGAAGCAACCATAGCATAAAGCGACAAGATTACCAGGTTTAGTACAAGATTCGAGATCAATTCATTAACCTATGACTAAAATCAGATTTAGTATTAGATCTGTAACAGACAGACTCAACCAAATGCATGGATATGAATTATTCCTCGACCCTGAGAGTGGAAAGACTCTCATGCCAAAACTCTTCCTCCTCAACCCGAAGGCCAATTCTAATGTAATCCTAATTTTCTAATGTAATGGAATGAAGTGGAATCCTAATGTAATATTCTAGTGTGGAAAGGAATCCTAATGTAATCCTAATATTCCTTTTTTTTTTTTTTTGCAGTTATGCTACAAAATTATTTATAAAAATAAAACAAATAAAAAAAATAATTTCTCAATCTCATTGTCCTCACTTTATAATTCTTCCCACTACTCATGTAGACAACACAATAAAAAAAAGAGTTAAATACCTAATACTCTTAGGGTTTCATTATTTTATTTTTTTCTTTCTTAGAGTTTGATTTTTATCACAGGAGGTCCCAGTGATTTTGATAAATAACCAAATTAATCATTTCGTTCGTTGACTTAACGGAAGTCCACGTTGGTGAATTAAAATTTGACACTTGGCATAAGTGGCAATGTTATCAGTGATGCTATGGCACCTAATTAAATTTTTTATTTTTTATTTAAAAAAAAAAAAAAATCGGGGGTGGCTCGGCCGCCCTCTTGGCCATTTGGGCGTGGCCGAGCCACCCTCTTGGCTCCAAGGGGGTGGCTCTTGGTGCCCAATGGGGGTGGCCAATTTTTTTTTAAAAAAATTTTAAATATATATATATTTTTTAATTTTTTTAAAAAAATTTAATTAAGTGCCATGTCATCACAGATGATGTGACGACTTATGCCAGGTGTCAAATTTTAATTGGTTCACGTGAACTTCCATTAAGTAATCAAACCATAAGGGGAAAAAAATAAAGTAATGAAATCTAAGGGTATTAGGAATTTAACCCTAAAAATAAATAAATAAAAAGCAATCCTTATTCCCACTTGGAAAGGAATAGCTATTCATCTCATTTTTTTAGAGGAATAACTATTCATTTGTAGAAGGGATGAGCTATTCCCATGGAATAACCATTTATAGGATTAGGTTCTCACCAAACAAAGGAATGGTTATTCCACAGGAATAGCTATTCCATTCCAAGGGTTTATTTTGCGAACCAAACAAGTCATTATAAGTAGATGTCATCCAACCTTGAGAAATATTATTTTAGAACCCTAGAAGTTGGTGGCACCATCTGCATGTATAGCGGGAGTGATTTTCACAAAGCTCTATTTTAGTTTGCACCTAATCCATCCGCCATCTTAAGAAAATGATTTGCAATTGTTAGAATATATTTGAATAATTCTAAAATTAGGTATTTGATAAAAATTGATGAAGATTCTGGCCGATCACACATGATTGTTAGACCTTCTATGCATCTTGATTGTACCATTTTTGGTTTGAAAGAACCTTTTTTATTTTTTTATTTTTATTTTTTTTATATTGAGTAATGGTTTGAAAGAACTTATTTTGAAACTTTATTTACGAGCACTATACATATTATATATGAGAAGTTCTACAACCTAAAATCCCAAATTTTATTCTCAAATGAGGTTGCATTATCTAATGAGATTTGTTATTTTGAAAAATGTGTCACCAACTCATGGGATGGTGACACATATTTTGGAAACCAATTTTTAGAACAAAAATTTGGGATATTTAGCATTTCTCATTATATATTCCTATACGTAGAAATTAAGCATATATATATATATATAACCACGATTGACTTATTGTTTAATGTAATGCAGGTAAAACGGAGCGTTTTGAGTGTCCCTAACGCCTGTTAAAAAATTTTGATGGCAAAGATTTTATTATATATATATATGATTGACTTATTGTTTAATGTAATGCAGGTAAAACGGTGCGTTTTGAGTGTCCCTAACGCCTATTAAAAAATTTTGATGGCAAAGATTT
>NC_081549.1:3827681-3829692 GCF_901000735.1 Corylus avellana | reverse complement strand
TGTTATAAATTTTTCTCAAGTAAATGGACAGAATTTTGATTTTTACTGGGCGGTGAAAATTTGTCTTCAATCGTCTTCAACTTTATGTTAAAGCAAAATATATTTTTAAAAACAAGATAAAAAACGATCTTCTAAAAAGTTTTTACAAAAACCATGAGCCCACAACCGCTCACAATAAGCCAAAAAAAGAAAAAGAAACGCTAACCAGTGGAGAAGGCATAGATCGGAGAAGAAAACGTAGACGCAAACTTGAAACGAAGAAAAGGACGAAATCACATGGAAGAAAAAATGGGTACTACATCGGGATGAAAGAAGAAGAAAATATGAGGGAGAGAGAGAAAATATAAATTAAAGGAATAAAACCAAAAAAGAAAATAAAAATAATAATATTTTAGTAATATACGAAAGTATTAAAAAAAAAATGTTTTCTCCTATATTTGCAGTGGTAGATGAGTAATTCTCTTTAATTCATGGCCAAGGCAAAAATAGGAAAAAAATACAATAAAAAAAATATATTCATCTGATTTTTTTTTTTTTTTTTTAAACTTTCTTTTAGTTTTTATATCATATTAATTATTTTATTTTATAATTAAATTAAAATTTTTTATGTTTTTTATCAGAAATTGTTATTTTTAAATTTTTTTTTAAAAAAAATTCTTATATTCATTTTTTTCATTTCTTATTTTAATTTTTCAAATGAATCAATTTTGAAAGCAGAAAGTCTTAAATAAACTCACCCAGTCACCCAAAAGATTTTGAACGTCGAGAAGATGAAGAGAGATTTTAGCATTCAAAAGAGATGGTAACTGTAACACAAAGCTTGCGCCACGTGTTGTATCGTTTATTGAGTCCCGTGCCTTCTACTTTTCCAGCTGCTCGATCCGGCTTTCTTTTTACAAGATTTGTTTTCTGCAACGCCGAAAGCATTACTGTAACATTGGACAGAGCAACACACACAAGGACAATGGTGTCTTGTCTTTTCATTTTCATTGCTTTAAAAAATTTAAATGTTTCCAAGGCAGACGTCTTTCAAGCCTTATCTTTTCCTTTATAGCTGTTTTTGTTTTTTTATTATTTATAATTATTTTAAGAGTAATTTTTAAAATTGACTCTTAAAATGACACCTCATTTAAATGGTTACTTGCTGCTGCTGCTACTCTCTCAAAAGTTTGAACTTCAAAAGTAGTTCAGATCTGCAATCAACGAAAAAAAGCAAGACCGCCTTAATTTGTCTTTTTCTTTAGAAAAAAAAAAATGGAGTGGAAAAACAAAAATAAAACAATGATACTAAATTTTATTTTTTTACTTTATTTTCTTTTTGTCAATTAGAATGGCAATAAACTTTCTTTTGTCAAATTTTTTTAACAGCAGTTAATTTTTTTAGTTCAAAATGTATTGTTTTACTTAATTAAAATATTATAAAAAAAAAAAAAATTTTGATGGTTTGGCCTCATGTTGTGGTTTGCCAATAAGTGATGGTTCGGCCACCAGTAACTTTTTTCTTTAAATTTTAGATATAAATTTTAAAATTAATTTTAGAAAATTAATACTTTAAGGAGGAGAAACAGTATATTTTAACGATAGAGAATATATTATCATTTTGGTTAATTTATGAAATTTTTAATTTTAAAGGTTGAGTTAAAGACTTATTATATATATTTTCTCAAAAACATAAAGATTTGGAACTAAAGAATTATAATTATAGTGTTTTCGAAACACCACCCTTATGATAAAGTTTAAGAAGAAATTAATGAAAGCATAAGGAATGGTGGTGAAAGAGTAGCTGAAGAAAGTAGTTGGAAGTAAAGAAAATCCAAGATAAGGAAGAGACAAAAGATTTTCAACGTCAGAGAAGATCAAGAGAGATTCTCATTGAGTCCCACGCCTGACGCCTTCCCCTTATCCGTCTGCTCCTTGACTCTTTTTCACTGATTTATTTTCTGCAACACCGAAAGCATTCCTGTGTCTTTCCTTTGCAACCTTGTCTCTTATGACAGGTGACAGTAGCTAA
>NC_081549.1:3824795-3827276 GCF_901000735.1 Corylus avellana | reverse complement strand
CTAAAGCTGTTTACTGCAGAAGGAAGGCTTGCTTCAGGAAAGTTCCTGCTGTAAAATATTTTGTTTCAAAAAAGTTTATATTTTCTTAATTGGTTTAAAAACTAACGAAAATGAATGTATTTTCTCAAAATATCCTTTTTTTAAAAAGAAAATAAAAAATTTGCATAGATGTTTTTTATAAATAATAAAAAAAAAAAACCTTGAATTTTTACAATATTTTGTTTTATTAAGTTTAAAAAAAAAAACCAAAACGTCCATTAAAACTTTACATATTTAGTTTTTTTTTTTTTTTCAAAAATAATATTCACCATGATATGACATATCCATTAAACCTAAATAGCAGCTATATAAACCACAACCCCTTTCGGCCTCATTCGATCAAACACTCTTCTCAAATCTCAAATGGTGTTACATAATAAGAAGCACAGCTGCGAAACCCACCTTCCAGCTCCTCATCCTCTTTTAAGTCTCATCCCATCCACCCCTTTCCTCCGTCTTTAGTCGATCGCTCAGGCCAACCCCGACTGCTAATTATGGCGACAAACATTTTCGCTAATAATGTTTTTCTATCGGATCTTTCTCAGGGACTCGGTATAGAATTTCAATGTCAGTCTTTGACGGATGTTCCTCCACCACAGTTTTGTAAAACTTATAATTTTTTTTATATACTTTTTTTTGAAAATTTTTGAAATTGTAAATAATTCTAAAAAGTTACCAGGAAAATTTACGTCTTCCATGGGTCTTTTTTCGTTGCGTTTGTGGGTAGATGTCTCTTTAACGGCCGGATTTTTATCTTTTTTATCAAAAATTTGACTCTACCACACCATGCATTAGAAAATTATTTTTTTTTAACTGAAATTTATTGATAATGAATTTTCGGACATAATTTTTTGACAATTTTATAAAAATTATGATTTTTTTAAGACATTTTTTGCAAAGGTGTCCTACAACGTCGGTGAGCATTAGATTTTCGATAGAGATGATAGAAATTTGGTCGTTGAAGTGACATTCATTCACAGACGCAGAAGAAAAAGACCAATGGACGACGTTAACCTTCTTGTTAACTTTTTATAATTATCTATAATTTTAGAAATAGAAAAGAAGCGTATAATTTATTAAAAGGTGGATTAGTTATTTGGAGATCCTTTATTATTATAGTAGATGATAATAGGCAAGGGAGTTTCTTTTAGTTCTCTGTTTGTTGTATCTCAGCATTGGAAATCAAGGAAAAGGTATTAAATTATTTGCATCTGAAGCCTTTATTTTTGTTGGAATATGTTAGGATTTCTTATTTTCTCTCTGGCAGCACCAATCCGTTTGTCAGAATGGGAGTTGGATTTAAATGGTTTCTAATGGGACAGGAGACAATGGATGTAGGATGACCAATTCCTTTCCTAGTATTTTTCATTTCACTCCCGATTTAGATATGTTTTCTCCTACTGTAAATGGTTGTTTGATTTTAAACCCAACCAAATTAGTTCATGATTGACAAATTTGTTGTGTACTTTTTGGCGAATGCAGGCGAGAAGTTCTATTGTGTCCGGAGCTATTTTCCTTATTTCCTCTTTCCATTCCTTTCCTCATTTTTACTATATTTTATTTTTGATCATCATTATCTTGATTTTTTTTTTTTTTTTTTTTTTACGTAATTTCTTCTTTTTTACATATAATTTTCTCCATGCATGATTTTTCCTTCTGGCATGGTGTAGTAATCTAAGCTCAATTCTTAGTTTAAGTTGTCTTATAATTTAAATATTTGGGTT
This sequence comes from Corylus avellana, assembly GCF_901000735.1. Taxonomy (NCBI): domain Eukaryota; kingdom Viridiplantae; phylum Streptophyta; class Magnoliopsida; order Fagales; family Betulaceae; genus Corylus; species Corylus avellana. The sequence goes on along the minus strand of NC_081549.1, from coordinate 3,825,513 downwards.
ATTAAATGGTGAGAATATTGATGGTTAGAATTTAGACATTTGAATCGGGAATTTTATACAATGTTAAGCTAAAAACCTCATTGTAAAAGAACAAAAAAAAAACCAGTTATACAATGCCAAAATAAATAAATAGATAAAATAAAATACAAATTTAAGCACCTAGAATATAAGTCATCTCACTCTGCTGCGGTTTGCAAACAGAAAAGTAGAGAGTCGAAGAAAATATTATTTTATTTTGAACACGAACGTACTCGAAAGCTACATCAATTTGTTTGTGTATTGATTTGAATATGACAATGCACATTATTTTACACTTGAATGACCGTACTTTCTCCTTCACGTGTATTTTATTTTTACCTCCTTCGTGATTCTGACTTGTTTTATTTTGTTGGTCTTTTCCACTTCTTCCGAATGGAGTAGTTTTTTCACCAATTAACCATTCAGGAAATAGTTTATCGTAAATGTATGTTGTTTATCTCCCTTTTTAAGTTCTAAGGATAGAGTGGATAGCTATAGTAAATGCTGGTGGCGTGGGAAAACTGATTTATGAACAATTACATTCTTATCATAGAAGCCAATGGCTTTTGTCTCTTCTAATTCCATTATAAGATTTTTTCGCACTCATTTAATTACATGGCCCACTCATCAACCAGATTTTTTAATCGTTGAAAAACCCAGCAATAATGCCGTGAAAGCCCACAACAGTGCAGCGTTCTTT
>NC_081549.1:3823384-3824592 GCF_901000735.1 Corylus avellana | reverse complement strand
GTGGGAGAGTTTGGCATTCAGTTATATCCATTAGTGCATCTTTCCATTTTAAAAGGTTGCATTTGTGGATTTGGACTGTGTTCCGGAGGATCAAATAATGCCTCTTGAAACATAACATGAAACTAAGGAATCCTTTGTATCCAGCTAATACACGCTTAGAAAAAACAAGAGTAATTGATCATATGATATTCAAGGGAATTCACTATATGCAGTAATGCAAAATAGATCCAGTGATTTTCAGGCTTAGTAGCTGAAGCATTATCAAAGGATTGCTTGTAGCATTGGAAGAGAGAGCAAATGGCATAAACTACATTGTGGGTGTCCCTTGACACCCAACTTGCCGCGTCCAACCACTGGACATTGTTCAATATGAGCTGCTAGTTCTATTTATGTCTCTAGTAAAACATGACTGAAGAGTGAAGACCTACAGTGAGTCTCTTTCCTTAGAAATTATAAGGGTAAAAGTGTTAAAAAAGAAAAAAGCAAAATCAGTTAAATAACACTCGTATTCGTTTTATCCTTTATGCTAATGAGAGAGAGCGAGAGAGGGAGGACAAGGCAGCAAATCTCTGAAAATGGATATGCTGCAGAAGCCAGACATGGGGAAGAGGAAAAGATGGAAAACAGTGAGGAATCGTAAAACTAAAGGAGATGACTACTTTTTTCCTGACGGGAATATACGATTGCAGAGAAGTAAGGATCTGTAATGTAGTATAATTTTCCGGGGATGACCTTGGGAATTAAGCCTGCTTCAGGACCGAAGAAACCTGGGACTCTCGCCATTGAATGTTAGAGAACATTATCAATTTTCGTAATTCGAGGGAAATGCGAACTTTACCCATTATATTTTGCTTCGACTTTGAAATAAGAGAGTACAATGTTGTCAGTTCATCATCCTTTCAGCTGGCAAGTTTATTTCACATTCTCAATGTATAAGAAAAGATGAAGCAGAAACCGTTCATCCTTGCTGTCTTTCCCAATGCAACTTGAAATTACAAAAAAAAAAGAAAAAACAAACAAACTATTATTTCCATTTTTTTTTGTTGAAATGGGAGGACTAGGAGATTTTGTGCCACGTTGAAGGCCGAGTGAGCGCAAATCATCCGCATAAAAACGTTTAGCAAACAGACCTAAGTTGCCCTTTATTTAAGAAGCACAATTTTTCTTGAATTTTTAGAGGTGTCAATCCGGTCCGGTTTTTCGGTTTT